>NC_137618.1:20586166-20591166 GCF_963280865.1 Gymnoscopelus braueri | reverse complement strand
CAGTGCCTTTTATTGTTGGGCTCAAATTTAGTTATAAGTGAGGTCGCATTTCATACTTTCTGGTAACACAAGAGATTCTACTCCTCAATGGGATGAAGAGCTTCAATGCATAAAAATCACTGTCCATTTTAATTTCCTGGATTTTGATTTATTTTTATAATTAATTGACTGTTTTAGAGCTACACATTTTGTACAGTATAAGTAAGGCTTCCTCCTGCTTTGCATTATTTGTACAGTTCCCATTGCAAAATGTATTGTAAACGTCAAATACAGACCACAGACAGATGGACAGACATGCAGATAGACCACAACAAAATAACCTTTTTATTTCAACAAGTTTGGTTTCAAACTGTGGTCAGTCTATACAACTAATGCATAATGAAGATTGCAGTATAACATCCAGATATTGAAATGAATTCCGTAAAATACAAACAGAAACAAAGGGTATGAGAGTGGAAACAAACGAACGTTGAACAGCGTGTCTTTAAATAAATCTGAACTCGGTAACATTGGAACAGGTGGTTGCTTGAAACACAGGACCTAACATAGCTGAGACAGACACAGGCCAAGGGCTGGTTTGCAGTATATAACAACTGTCAGGGTAATAATATTAACTATCACTCTGGCATGGAAACGTATGCTCATAAAAGCTACCATATTGGTAGTAAAATACAGCTCATTCTTCCTCATGTCTTAACTGTCTGTTTCGGTGTGTTCTGTGGTTTCTGTCCACCAAACCTGGACAGAGATATGTGAACCACCATGCTTGAATAAACTCGCGGGACCAGAGTTTCCCAAATGTACGGTGACCCATTTTTGGGTTGCAGACCTGCTTTTATGGGTCATGTTTGTTTGTTTTTTACCTTTTCTAAAAAAAGAAAAAGGTAAAAAAAAAAGTTAATAATAATAATCTAAATGTATAGCCTGCTGCTCGTCAGAAATGGAAATTCAAAAATAAAATGTAAATATATTTCAAAATATATTTTCGTGAACGGAAATGACAAACAGATGACAGCTTCCTTTCTCGGATTTCGGGATGCGTCGTTCCAGACGATATAGCATTCGGAGATGCTATATAGTTGGAATAGTTGTCTGGCTACGCGAGACTATACTTGGTGTGAACGGCCCAATCTCAAGGCCTAATCTTTTTCTTTTTTTTACCAGCATGCAAGACTTTGTAGACTAGTGCTGAGTCTACAAAGAGACTCAGCACTAGTCATTTCTCAACATATTCTCGACATGTTTTCGATCATTGGCTGTCCTTTAAGCCAATGGGGATACTTTCCCATACTCTGAACGGGCGGTCTCGTCCTCCCAAGCTATGGTACTAAACACGCCTCTCGCCTCTAAGGCTACTTACTATACACGCCTGCCGTCGGTTCAAATCGCCGTGACACAGAGTAATATATAGGACAAAATTTAAGTAAAGTACTTGAGTAAATGTACTTAGTTACTTTACACCTCTGCATACTCGCTGCGTAGCGTCCGTTCTGCATGCTGGTATACATGACTGAGTCATGTCTTGTTAATTCAAATGTAGGTATAGCATTTAAGCATCCAGTATGGCAGATATCCTTTTCTCACTTTTGTTTGATAATAGATAAAATGGACATCGATTATCTTTAGCACCAACATGGTTTAGGGAAATGTGGACCATATCTGTGTCGGCCAATAAATTCCTCCATAGAGCAGTAAAAGGTACAGTAGGGGAATGGGAATCTGAAGGGAAAAGAACCCTATAAACAGACTCCGACAAGAGGCTAAATGGAGCAACTTGAAGCAGTATAGTAACATTGTCTGGTATAATTAGATTGTCTGCTATTTTACGACCGTAACATAACTGAGATGACATTGGTTTATGGGGAACAAACTGTTAAAGTACAAATCTATCATGTTGGAGGGAGGCTTGTATACGCCGTAGTATGATTGTGTCGCTTGTCGACAAGAATCATCACCAAGATCATTACAGCGTGGCTCCTATGGGCCGAGTCGTCTAGAAGTGGGTCTGTCCGTCCGGGGCTAATCTTGCAAACCGATCAGTGAATGTTTTCTGCACGCTGCCAGTACAGTACAGAGGTTATACCTCCATTTCTTTTTACATACATTTTATATATATATATATATTCATTTTTTTCTTTACATTTATAATAATGGAAGACTGAAACCTTGCCCAAATTTGGAGTTATATCATAGAATCGCCATAGACGACTGAAGTCATACGTAGATGACTGACAAAATAGTCTCGCCACATTAAGTCCAAAATCCACATGGAAGCCACGCTGTTATTAAACCCTGTCTTGTTGAAAATCTTCTTGTCGGCATGAAGCGACACCGTGGCGCGATGGAGTATAAATTAAACTTTATCCCCCTACTCCCCTGAGTCAACAAGCAACCAAACCACATGATCTTATCTGCCCAACAAAAAAAAACATTTAGACAGAGAGTCAGAGATGAATAGTGAGCTTTCAATAACCAACATAATGTAGTTAAACATCTAACGACAACTGAAAAATACACCAAAGTATGAAGTTACTGTCAGTTAAAGGATACGGTGATGACTGGCCATCCGTACACCCCACTCGCAACACTTGCGCACACACACGTACATGCGCACACACATGCACGAACGCACACGCACACGCACACGCACACACACACACACACACACACACACACACACACACACACACACACACACACATTACACAAAAGCTAATGTTGAAAGTGCATTATTACAATAGCCCTGTATATCATAAAAGATAAAATACATCATAATCTTTTCTTGGTATCGAATGTTGTGTAAAAAAAGTGTTTTGCTTTTCTTTTTGCTTAGAAATAAGGCTGAAACATAAAAGAACAGTCGAACGCTACTGTAAAGTTCACGGCGGCCGTATCCAAAGTGCTTTCGAGAGAGATGGAATGGGGCGGCGCGCTGTGAGTAGTCTTGTTATCGTATCTTTGTATAAATAACAGTCTTCGCTGGCAGGTTGACTCCACAACCACATATGGTGTTGATTGTGTCCTCCATTATGCGATAAATGTGACCAAAAACTTCCCTTTTTCATACATTTTTGACACAGCAGTAGGAAAACAAAACAAAACCAGCTTTCGCTGCGGAGCCTTTCCTTCCTGTAAGTGGAATACATTTTCAGTGGATAAAAATCAAAAGGCGGAATAGCTGATCCAAGTATGGTGAGGTTGAGAAGCGTTTTGCTTTGATACATGGGGGAGATGGGACATTGAAACTGTAGTTTCAACATTCACCCCATATGGTTTATTATATGTGCTTGTGAGACACACACCATTGTGGTATACAAGGACGCTCCCATTACAACCTAAAAACATTTGGTTTAAAGTGAAAATCACAGATTTTTTTCCAGTCTTCTTCTTTGCTCCGTGGCAGCAGGAGGGAAGTAGCTGCAGAAATTAAAACAGGTTTAAATATGACTCAATCAGAAGCTGTTAACCTCTTAAAATGTTTTAGCGGGCCGAGCTGTAACGTCTGGCTCTGCATTGAGCTCCATTCTGCAGATAATCTTTTTGTTTCTCTTAATGTCACGACAATTCAATCGCAACTTCCTATGCCTTACAGCAAGCATTTGGTTAAATATATAAAATGGCGTGCGCAAAAGCCACATTGTTCAATTTCAACATGGTGCCAACTACATTTCTAGAACACAACGGCTTTCTCAAAAAGTCCCATTTGGCCATTCCCAAGTATAGCCATGTTATAGTATTCAACGGTACAGATGCAGCAAGAGCTGCTGCCGCTCTTTGTGTTTCCCAGGTAGGAAGCAAGTTGGACACCCTCCCATGTCAGTTGATGATGCATCGTCGGGTGGCGCAGTTGACAGCATTTCAAATAGCAACAAGGGTGTCTTTGGAAAGACAAAGTGGGCTGAATGTAATGGGATAGCCACACATGGATGGTGGCTTTGGTTCCTACAGCAAACGTTAGAACTGTCTCTGTGGAAAGGGGTGCTAGAGCTGTCAATGTCAAGGCTTAATTTGTTTTAACAGATTCCGATTTAGATCCGGGAAGTCAAAACAGAGGCTTATATATAGACACAACGCCTTGTGTTGTGTTGTGTGGTTTTTCTTTTGTGTTTAGGCGTGCGGCCAGTACATGAATTTATAAGCATTTCACAATGCAGGTAAATCAGCAGTCCCAGTGTAGGGTGAAATCTGAAACGCAGCTCTGATCTCAGTTCGAGGTCGATTTCACTGTCTGCTGTTCAAATTGGTAGATATAGACACTGGCACCAAACTGTTCAAGCACAGTTCTTTTTTTTGTCCTCTTTAGAAAGTTTAAGCCCTGTTTCTGCTCCTTCACTGTCTTGGAAGGTACGTGTATGCTTTAAACAGGTCACTTTGGTCCTATTTGAAAAAAAGAAATACGAGTACCTTCATTTCAATGTCGTAGGTGGAGAACTGTAACAACACCACTCCATTTTGACTTATCGTCCCTTTTTGCGTTTGGAAATGTTTCCATTGTTTCCACGTGTTTACATTATTTTCTGTGCCTTTGTTTCCTCTGGCCGGCTCCTCTATTCGTCTTTCAGGAAAATGTTGCGTCTAAATGTCTGGGAATGAACTGACCACACGGAGAGGTCAATAACTACTTGAAAATCAACAACATTTCCAGGAGGTTGACTAATCTTATCTGGTGCAAAAGGTTGAATCCCCCATCCCCCCTGCTGAGGTGAAACTATTTCAACTGATTCATGTATTTCTTTTACCTTCAAGCCATAGAGGGGAGGGTGGCGGGGTGGAGGGCGGATAACGGGGGTGCGTGGGGGGTGTTCTGCTAATCAGTGACAAAGGCTGAGCTCTTTCCTGACGGAGCACTTCTTGCACTGGACCACGCAGCACCAGTGGAAGCGGCAGAGGCAGTTCTCCTCGAACACCACCGTCTCGTCCCGGTGGCCCCGCTCGCAGCACAGCAGGTCGCACCCGCTCACGTCCATGGCCGTGCTGTTGCACATGCGCCCCCGCGTCCC
>NC_137618.1:20563666-20583666 GCF_963280865.1 Gymnoscopelus braueri | reverse complement strand
GGAACGCATCTCTAGTCATGTCTTTGGCTTTTCAACAATAGCAGATCTACAAGGTCATGGCGTGGCACTATGAGCTTGTAGATCTGCAATTTTTTTTAAAAACGTGAAAATGTGTGCAAATCTTTGAATATATATTTTTTAAAGCGAAGGGACCTCCAGAAGCAAAGATTTGAGTTCAAAATGTTAAAAAAAAAAATATATATATATATTCAAAGATTAAAAAAAAAAAAAAGGCAGATCTACAAGCTCGTAGCGTGGCACTCTGTGCAGCGCTACGAGCTTGTATATCTGCTATTTTTGAATAGCCAAAGAAATCTAAAAATGACACAGTCAGATGCTTTCCCGGTCTAAATGGGTTAAAAAAAGGACATAAGGTCTCCAGAAAAAGACAGCGAAAAAAGGTTCCTATATCGCCGCCTCTTTTTTTCAATAGGTAGTTGACTTGTCCCGGCCATAATTCACTCCGTGTAAATACACGGGGGTAGAAGCGAGTAACAAAAGAGCAACTTTAAACTCTAACAAGGGCCGGGGAGATGTTAGAAGCTATGTGCCTCGGAGGCTTGAGAACAAAATGTGTGGCACGCTCTTGTTTTTGTGTTTCAGAAACTTGATTCTTGTTCGAAATATCGGTTTACGGGCGCTACACAAATATGGCTGGAGGCGATATCTTTCTTCCTTTGGATCTTTGGTGCAATGGTGGAGCATTCCATAAGACAAGCAATGCTTTTGTTCCTAAAAAAAACCCTACACAGTATAGAACAGTGAATCATTACTGGCCTATATGCTGTTTCTTCTTGAACTGCGCGCTATGGCTGGGGTCAACTAAGTTTCCTTATGTCACATATTCAATGTCAAATATTTCTCAGGTTGTAGACCTAGTGACGTCCATCTTGTCCCACGTGGATTGGAAAGAAGAAACGTCTCTTGTTTTCCTCAATTTAAAGGGATAGTTCACCCCAAAAAAAACATTTTTTCTATCGATTAGTCACCCCATGGAGACTTGAATTCATGGATATTTCTTTGTTTTTGTCGCACTCCTAAGCCAATAATTTAATCACGAGCAGGGGTTCCGGTATAGGAGACACAAAGGAGACTCTTTGTGTCTCCTACCGGAACCCCTGTTCGTCATCTCCAGTATTTTGGGGGGTGAACTATCCCTTTAAGACTGAAAGAGGAACTTCAACATTTAGTATTTAGTATACCTTAGTATAACTTTAACATTCAATGTAATATCCTGTGGAAAATCAGGAAGAAATTGGTGCGTAAAACTCAAAAATATGCCTCTTTACCTGTGTTGAGTGAGCGAGCTCCCAGCATACAGAACGCACTGGGAAGTGTGTCTGATGTTTCACCACATCCTCCTCAAAAATAGAACAATATGATTTCCCCTTCAAAAGCGATTACAGTATTTGTATTCATACACAGTATTTCTGTCCTATTTTGGTGTAATGTCTTGAATTGAACTAGACCAGGGGTTTTCAAACTGTCTGTGTCCAAAGCACACCAGAGTCAAAATCTCAAGGCACACCTGCATTTATATCCACGCAAAAATAGTCTCTATAAAACGTGTTATCACTCTGTCTGTAAATGTTTATTTTTATTTACTTGCCCAAACTAGGGACCCAGGTTGAAAATGTATTTGTTTATATTATATAATTTGCCTTTGTTTTGGGAAACTGAGCGTGCAAAGTACTGATATTATAAATAAATAAATAATTCATAACTTTTTTTGTATTGTTGTATATATTGCAATAATAAAATGTGTGGTTGTCACACAATCCCAGGGCACACCTGGACTTGTCTCACGGCACGCCACACTGTTTGGGAACCACTGAACTAGCAGTGGTTGAAAAAGTTAGAATGTTTTACTTAAGTAAAAGTATCAATACTGTATTGTAGAAATACTCTGTTACAAGTAAAAGTCTGGAATTCTAAATTTACTTGAGTAAAAGTACAAAAGTATTGGTATCAAAATGTACCAAAAGTTGAAAGTACTCATTATGCAGAATGTCCCATTTCAGTTTTCAAATGTGTAAAATGTACAAAAATCTTTTGAAAATAGCAGATCTACTACTGTAGATCGGCTATTTTCAAATGGCCGAAATGTAAATAGGGCTGAAGTGGTTAATGTGTGTTTTGTAATAATACTCGCAATCTACAAAGTAACTAGTAACTAGTAAGTTTTCAAATAATTGTAGTGGAGTAAAAGTACAATATTTGCCTCTGAGATGTAGTGGAGTAGAGGTAAAAGTACTGGAAATTGGAAAGTAAAAATTCCCGAAAAGTGTACTCAAGTACAATACTTGAGTAAACGTACTGTACGTTACTTTCCACCACTGTGAACTACTAGACAACCCAATGAGTGGGTGGCATCATCATACGCACCAGCCTGCCTGCTTCGTTGTTGTGCAAGTCAATCAGAGCCCTGATGTCACTCTTGCCTCGTCTCCTCTTGGCATCCATAAACTGTTTTGATTTCTCATAACCAAACTCCACGTCGTCTCCACAGCCCCCCCACTCCCACTTCACCCCCTCCCCAGTGGAGGAAGAGGAGGAGGAGGAGGAAGAGGAGGAGGGGGAGGAGGAGGAGGAGGAGGAGGAGGAGATGGGCCGTGGAGGCGCTCTGCTCCGGGTGGCCTCGCAGCCGCACTGCAGGAGGTCTCCCATGCTGCAGGCCTGCGTCACGGCGTGGGTCACGCCCGCCGCCGTGATGGCGTAGACGAACGCCGTCTCCCGGATATCTGTAAGACGAGAAAGGAGAGAGAGAGAGAGAGAGAGAGAGGGCTTTTGAGATGTGGTTACTGCTCCATATACCTAATGAACAGTGGTGGAAGGAGTACTCACATATTTTACTTGAGTAAAAGTAGCAATACCACAATATAAAAAATTCTCAATACAAGTAAAAGGCCTGTGTTCAAAATACTTACTTGAGTAAAAGTACAAAAGTATTGGCATCAAAATAATAAAGTATCAAAAGTAAAAGTACTAAGATGCTTAAAAATAGCTTATCTACAAGCTCACAACGCGTCGCAAGCTTGTAGATGGTCTATTTTCAAATAGCCTATGTACTGTATAAAATAGGGCTGAAGTGGTTAATGTATGTTTTATAATATGATCATTTATATCTGCAAAGTAACTAGTAACTAAAGTTTTCAAATAATTGTAGTGGAGTAAAAGAACAATATTTGCCTCTGGGATGTAGTGGAGTAAAAGTAAAAAGTACTGAAAATGTAAAATACTCCAGTTAAGTAAAAAATACCTCAAAATTGTACTTGTAACTACAGAACTTGAGTAAATGTACTTAGTTACTTTACACCACTGCTAATGAAGCATCACGTTATGCCCGATTTATACTTGGTTGCGCATCGTATCACTCACCTAATAAAGCAGATCTACAAGCTTATAAGATACGACAAGTGGCAGTGTGATGCATTGTGGGGTTGTAGGTCAGCTATTTTAGGTGCGCGAAACCACCGCACAACTCAGTATAAATCAGGCCCTTTGTTCATGCAGGACACACACACACACACCCCAGCTACGATCAGCTGTCAGGCTGCTGATTGAATAAGTGTTTGTAATCAGCCATGCATTTCCATCACAGCCCATTCTCAGAAGAAGATGATCCATGTGAATATGGCTCCCTCCTACTCCACTTGATCTCTGCTACACCAATGCTGCCTCACTCACTCACTCACCACTGCTGCTGTCAACGTTTTGCCTCCACCGCTCCAGCCTCCACCTTTCTAGTTCAGACTTCAGTGTCCTTGCATGGCTCAAAACCAGAGCCTTATATTAGAGAGTTCCGCCACTGAGGGGGCAGAAACAGCGTCGGTCACGTGGTTCATGTAAACTGTAAACCCCCTGGTACCCCCCCCCCCCCCCCCCCAGGACCCCCACTTTGAGAACCAATGCTGTAGACAACCATGTGTCTCCTCTGATACACAATGGAGGTTTCATCAGGAGGGCGTAATACATGCAGAGAAACATGTTATATATCCCTCCCAGTTCCACTTATTGATCTAGTATTGTATATGGAGAGGGCACAGAAAATCCCCGCCCACTCATTTCAATGAAACTTGCTCACCCAGTGCATATTCAGACCCCCCTGTGCCCCCCGGACACCTTTTGATTATGGTGACCCCATGACCTTTCCTTTCATCAGGCCAAACTTTCCAATGAGCAAAATGGAGAGGTTGTGGCAGAAGTCTGCCCTCTACTGAGTACACTCGTGTAGGGCTGCAACTATCGATATTGTTCTTACCGATTAATCAATTGAATAATCGAGAAGGGTGTTTTTAATAGATACCTTTTTAATATATATATCGACGAATCAATGCAAAAAAACAAAAATGTAAATCGACTACATCGATTAGCCACGTAAGACCTATTTTATACTTCGTTAAACAATGGTATCTCGCAGAAATAGCCAATCTACACGCTCACAACGTATCATCACATCATACCGCTTTGTGAGCTTCTAGAATCTATATTGTCAATATTTTTGCTATTGTATTTTAAAAAAAAAGTTTTTAATTCAATTTTGTTATTATTATCAAAATTGGTTCTTTGGTTCAAATCGATTAAAAAAAGAAAATCAACTAAATTGATTAATTGGAGTAACTGCTGCACCCCTACACTCTTGTATTGTTTAGTTTAGAAAGGCATAAAGTAAAATGTGCTGCTGTGGACAGTGGATGTCATCTGTGATGTCATTAGGGCTAACGAAACAATTTCACCGCAACTGTGGAACTTTTTACATTAATAAGCAGTAGCAGTTACAGTTATATCAGAATGTATTAAATAAAGGTTGCGACACAAACATATTGTTTCTGTATCTAATCCTGAGATCTCTTGCAAAGGCACGTGAAAAATGACGGCGAACATTGGACCTGACAGCGTTGCTGTGTGTTTTCGTTTAAGTGGGGTTATAGGAACATACAGGAACATTTGTTTTGGTAATAATGGCACGCACAATCCAGCGAGCACACACACAGGCAGTCTCAGAGGATGTAAAGATCTGGAGATTTAGTCTTTATATTTATTTCGGGTCAACCCATACACCTGTGTCCGGTCGGCGGTCAGACAGTCGCAAGATCAAAGCAGCCAATGCAGGTCTCTCTCAATCCTGGTCTGTTATCATGACCTCGGGTCTCTCTGTGCGTAATCTGTGTGTTGCCTAATTCATGCTCCATCACGCGTCGCGCACCGAAAACAGCAGACCTACAAGACCTCCGAGCTTGTAGGTCGATCGGCTGTTTTTTCCACAGAACACTGTCGTACGACGAAGTATGAATTGGGCTTAAAACCGGGGAAAGGGTCTGTGTCATTTTAGATTTTAGCGTTGGCTTTGCAAAAAATAGCAGATGTACAAGCTCAGAGCACGTCACTTCGTGGCGCGCTGCGTGCTTGTACATCTTCTATTTAAAAAGAATCTTGACAGTGTGAGAACTACTGATTAACTACCGTTTGTAGAATCTGCCTCAGGTCTTAATGGCTTAATGCTGATGGAAGTGCAATTTCTCTCTCTCTGTCTTGCTCTTTCTCTCTCTCTTACACGCACACACAGACACACAGACACACACCCACACCCACACACACACACACACACACACACACAGACACACACACACACACCAGCACCACCACCACCACCACCACCACAGCTGTGGGTTTATTTCTGGTGCAGGGCTTAGCACTCCTGGCTAAAGGCGAGTCCAGCCACAACTGCAAATTGATCCTCTGTCCTCGCCCCGCGGCCTCGACATCATTCTTCCCCTCTGGGTCCACACAACTTCATTCTCAGTTATTGTTTTTTTAATTTGTAAAAGAGGCATTGATTCCTTTTCGTTTGGAGTAGCAGTTAAATACGGTCTTATTAAGTACATGGCAGGCAGGGAGCTTTAAATGTGTACAATTCCACTTTTCCACCAGTAGATCCACTAGTTCTATATCCACTTTGCGAAAACTAGACTTGTGTGTAAATGGGGACAACAGCTAAAACTGCATGGCAAAAACCTCACATCTAAAATAGCAGGAACACGGAGGTGTCCGAAAACCTCGTTTAGATTGAGATCCATTAAATGTGTGGAACTGGACGTCGGTCCAAAGCTACGTTACAATATTAGCCTGAGAACACAGCCAAGGCGTACTGGCTGCAAGTGTATTTGTTGCCTGGAAACATTCACTGGTTTTTACATTCTATCAGGAAGCAGTGGGAACAATCGGTGCCTTCGATGACTTCAATGGCAGAGCTCTGCCTAGATAGATGGCTCTAGGGGGGATTGGGTACAGTGCGTGTGTGTGTGTGTGTGTGTGTGTGTGTGTGTGTGTGTGTGTGTGTGTGTGTGTGTGTGTGTGTGTGTGTGTGTGTGTGTGTGTGTGTGTGTGTGTGTGTGAGAGAGCAGGCACTTAGTGGGCCATTGTGTGGGAGCTGAAGTGAATGACTTTTATTTCTGCAAGCTGGAAGGCGGTGAGCGTGCAGTCACCACCATCAACACTGCCAACTCCATATCGCATGATTCAGTGAATGGGATTCATTAGGGCCAGGCTCGCTTGCACTGCTCGCCTGCGCGCACACACACACATACACACACACACACACACACGGAATGGGTGGCGTGCGACGAGACCTGCACACACAAGCATGCCATGATATCAATACCAGCTGTACACCCCAACACCCAAAGATGTCTCCAGTATAGTCAAAATTGTGTGCACCCACACACACACACACACACACACACACACACACACACACACACACACACACACACACACACACACACACACACTCATGCACGCGCACACGCACGCTTTACTCAGACCACACCTTTCTGGTCCCTATTTCCATTCTGCTTAAAAAAAGATGATAATTCACGTTAAAAGGGACGCGTCATCACCTTCTGCATGTTTATTCTTCAACGCAGCACTTATTAACACCAACAAATGTAGCTATATGATGTATGTTGTGGGCCAAACTGTTACTGTACGGTCCCCACATCAGTGAATGCACACAGCTGAGATTCATATCCTATATGAGAGTGTGTATGAGTGAACATGACAAGCGTTTTTAATCACAAAAGCTTCTTGTGGTCAGAAACAAAACAAGACAAAGCCCATGTTGATCATACTAGTTCTGCAATACCCGTCTACCCCCCACACATATTACACACATCAAAAGACAATGGACATCTTGTTTTAGAAAATAATGTTCATATATATAAATACAAAAACGTGTTGATGGCGATATCTGTTGCCCCGGTAACACCTGAGGGTTTGACTAATGTGGATCCAATGCCCTGCTATCCTGTTCCTATATGCGATGCAATGGAAATATTACTTCACTCATCCATTGGCCAAAGACAACGACAGAGAGAGAGAGAGAGAGAGAGAGAGAGAGAGAGAGTCAGAAAGACAGAGAGAGAGAGAGAGAGAGAGTGTGTAAGAAAGAGAGAGAGAGAGAGAGAGAGAGAGAGAGAGAGAGAGAGAGAAAGAAAGAGAGAGGATATAAAGAGAGAAACAGAAACACAGACAGAAGGGTATGGGGGTACGAGTTTTAAAGAAGGTATTAGAAATCTAAAGATTTGAGGCCCCCCTCTGTCTTTTTTTCATTTTTTTTTTCCTCGGAGACATGAATTCCAAACAAATTCTCTGCCACAGCGGGGTGTCTGGGCCTGTCTAGGTCTGCTCTTACAGCCAGAAGGGCCCTACTGCTGGAATTAGCAAATATTTTTTTAATACTCAATCTTTCAGCCTATGATGTATGGGGTCCGGGGTGTAAAACAAAACTCAACTGAAGTCATGGGCAAAACAACCAAACATCCGGCACAGACACACAGACCACAGAAATATGTGATGACGATCAGTGTGTGTTCGGATATTTAAACTACCTGAAGTGCACTTGATCTTGATTTAGCTTTCTGTATAACACTGAGCCAGTTGGACATCACACTTCCAAGATAGTCATGCTGCAAATTCCTCTCAATGCTCTCTCTATTTACAAATGTACTGAGAATGATGTTGTTATGTTATGTCTGTGTTAAAGTTTAGGGGTGCCACTGTTATTTGAACAAACTGACTTAATCGATTATTTCAATGATCTATTTTAATAAAATCATCGCCTCTCAGAAAAAAACTGAAATAGCCGATCGATAGCTGACAAACGCGTCGCATCATGAGCTTGTAGATCGTCAATTGTCTGTACGACACCGTTGTACAAGTATGAAATAGGGGTTCAAGTGGTTAATCAAACGTAATAAATTGAGTTGATTATAAAGAATCACTTAGAATTTGTCGATAAAAAAAAGAAAATCAAAAAACATACTTCTCCATTATTCGAATAATCTAACCGCGCTATGAGCTTGTAGATCTGCTATTTTTTGAAAAATCTCGAAAATGTGTGCAAATCTTTAAATCTTCTTTTTTAAAAGGCGAACATTTTGAACTCATGTCTTTGCTCCTGGGGGTCCCTGGCACAGCATAATTTCAGGAGAGGGTCCGCGGCCAAATACATGGGGGTCCTTGGCACGAAAAAGTTTGAGAACCACTGGTTTAAAGATCATATTGGCCTGGTTTAAATTGGGTGAATGAAGTGAAAGTGGGTTTTATCAAGTAGTGCACACTTTACTGTGGGACTGGGGCATTGATGCCCGTTACCACTTGTTATTGAGCTGGTGGGCAGATCAATAAGAATGTATCTGAACACTTAGCCTGTCTTTGCGGATTTATGTATTTACACATTTTTTCAGCTCTGCACATTGGAGCGGTTTGAACACTTTCAGAGCACATGTGCATGCATGTTTGATTTTGCGAATATGCTTTGATCTGGAATTCCTATATATTTCACTGTGGCACACTGTGACCTGTGTAGGGTAATGATTATCTAGGAACTACAGCTGCCTGTCTGATGGGTGTAAATAATGCTGCTGAGTGATTGATTGTCCACACACATAGACAAACGCGCGCACGCGCACACGCACAAGCCACACGCACACCACACACACACACACACACACACACACACACACACACACACACACACACGTAACAGCAATACTGTACATCCATGTGGCTGCATGTGCCCTTTATTATCAAGACAAGACAGAGGGAGGAGAGACGGTGAAGCCCTTATAGTCCATGTATGCATCGCAAAGCCATACAAGAGATATGCAGTACTACTGTACCATATACCATCCATGCTGCATTCCAACTGAATCGTAAGAAAAAGAAAACAGTAAGTCATGATATAACAGGCCAACATTATAAACCATTATGCAGAGAAAAACAAACAAATAAGAAGAATGTAATAATGTGTCAGTTCAGGTGAAGATTAAAGGAAATAAATGGGTCATTATACTGCACACAATATTATCTGTCAGTCCCCAAAACTTCGGGCACACGCTACGCGGACCGAACTCTAGATATGAGGACCACATAGCGGACCGAACCTCTAGTCAGTGTTATACTGTATGCCCTGAGATGTAGCTCTACACATGGTTACATAAAAAACTTACTTACTTTACAGTGGCTAAAAAGACAAATATTGCATTATTGTAGGCAAACATAAGGGTTGTCAGACTATTTTGGTGAAGTTGTAAATAGCAGATTTCTTAAAATACAGATCATCACAACACTTTTATTTCATTCTAAGCTTTACTAGAGGCCATTTCTAATGATCAACGAACACATTCTTTGTATGAGTCGTTTCACTCCTAATTTACAATAACTGACGGCGTGACCTTCGCAGGTGACCCCTGGTGTACATTCACGACAAGAAGACAAACTTGAGAAAGCAAATGAGTGATTGTTGCACAATTCTGATCATTGCTTAATTGTCACCTGAGATTAAATAGCACTGGATAGCCCTCTTTGCCAAGCTACAGCACCAGCCAAGCAATTCATAGCAAAACAAGTTGACATGTGTATACAGTAAGTGATAAATTTGTATTAATGTTTGTGCGTGCTAGTTGGTGGCATGCATGGTTGTGTGTGTTTACTGAATACAGTATGTGTGTGCCGTGTGTGTGTGTGCATGTGTGTATGTTTGCACGGTGGTGTGTGAGTGTCTGTCTGTGGCTGTATGATTTATGCTCATATACTGTTAGAAAGAGCGGATAAATTCCTCTTTTATTCTCTTTTTGACACGGGTGATGACTGGCTTAATTACTCTGCAACCACTTCACACCCCAGGGAAGGAGCTGCTGTTTATTGTACTGCCGTATTGTATTACATACAATCACACACACACACACACACACAAACACATGCACAACAAGCTTTCACACATAGATACAATCTGTTCTCATCTCTCGCACACACGGACACACACCGCGCGCACGCAAGCACGCACACACACACACACCAATCGAAACATGCCTTTTCCTGAGCAGTGAACAGAGCAAAGCAGCAACATCCTTCATCCTTCATTTGATTTTCACAAGCAGCTCCTCTCTCTCTCTCCCTCTCTCTCCCCCTCTCTCTCTCCCCCTCTCTCTCCCTCTCTCTCTCTCTCTCTCTCTCTCTCTCTCTCCTCTCTCTCTCTCTCTCTCTCTCTCTCTCTCTCTCTCTCTCTCTCTCTCTCTCTCTCTCTCTCTCTCTCTCTCTCTCTCTCTCTCTCTCTCTCTCTCTCTCTCTCTCTCTCTCTCTCTCTCTCTCTCTCTCTCTCTCTCTCTCTCTCTCAGCTGGCGCACACACTCCAGTCATGACTGCTTCGGGCCCCATGTGTTATTTGAACACAGCTGAGATCAAGGCGAGGATGGTAATAACTACCAATTATTGACAAGACACCAGAAATCCAATCTCCTTCAGAGGCAGGGCTATTAGGTGCAGGTTTAAGGGGTTTGAGGGGAGAACGCATAGAGGGTGACACAGAATTACTTGTCATCCTTGTATTGACATGTCCGTCCGTCCGTCCGTCCGTCCGTCCGTCCGTTCATTCATTCATTCATTCATTCATTCACATATTCATTAATTATGGCAATGATGGAATGAAGAGGAAGTCAATCTTATTGCGTGTGTGCGTGCGTGTACGTGCGTGTGAGTGTGCGTGTGTCATTCTTTCTCGCTTTCATTCACTCTCTCTCTCTCTCACATACTGTAAGCAAACACAGACACTGTCTGCACAGCCTGAAACATCCTCAATGTCTTACAACAGATCTTATCTGTTTCACGTCTCCTTCCATCAAACACGTGCGTGCTAACGAATTACAGTCCTCGTTCTCAGCAGAGTCATCCAGTGAACGCGCAACGCAACTACAGTACACAAGCCCTGTTTAACCACATGAACCCTGAGTCCCTATTCTGGGCATGTTATAATAGGCGAACATTCAGCTTTTCAGATTTCAGATCTGATTTTTTGGGTGAACAGATTTGGTGTATGGAAAAAAGGACAGGGACAAGTACAGACCCCTGGGGGACCCCTCTCAACAAAGTATATAAGGTGGTTTAGGGCTGCAACAGTTAATCGAACGAGTCAATTTAATAGATTACAAAAACCATCATCAATAATCGATAATTTTACAAAATAATCGATTAGTAATCCCTATGCCCTATTTTGGGCATGTCATTACAGGTGAAACATTTAAAAACATTTCAATAAAATAAAAAGAAAGTTAAAATAGTAGATCTACAAGCTCACCTCAGCGTTGTGAGCTTTTATACTGTATCTGCTTTTACAAAAAAAAATTTGCACAACACCAATGTGCGATGAAGGATAAAATAGGGCTTAAGTGGTTAATCGATTTGTTGTTTTATCATTTTTTTTTTATATTTCAAAAACACGCTTCTCAGTTATTCAGTTAATAATTAAAATAATCGCTAAGAAAGTATAATCAATTGTTGCAGCGCTGAAGTGGTTAAATAACAAAAATATATGTTATTTTCAACGAACGACACGGTCGTACAACTAAGTATAAATTCGTCTTGAGGTTCACATGTTTGCATAGCGGTAGAAATAAGCCTGAGGATATTTTTGTGCAGAAGGGGTGTCAGAGGAGAAGAGGATGTCTCAGCTAGCCAGGTTGTGCTGAGAACCAAACCTGTCTAGAGATGACTCATCACTGTCTTCAGGGTCTTGTATGAAAAATAATAAATAGAATTTGAGGTTTGGGACAGAGTAAGGGAATACCTTCAAATAATTAACTTTGGGCATCTATAACAGGCAACAGCTTAGTGGTGTGAATGATCATCAATCTTTATCCTTGTTTTCAGATCTGGTTTTAAGGTACAGTACAGTATGATATACACATTGTGATAGGACAAGAGGTAAAACATAATAAAAAAAAGGACTGCAGTACCTATAGTGTAGGCAAAATAACAGAAGAACATAAAGAATATTGAGGTTGACGGACTGTCATGGTCTGGCATGGCTTAGGTCCACTCAACCCCTTAGTGAGCAAGGTAAAATGCCAGTACATACAAAGCCATCGTGAGCGATCGTTCTTGTGCTCAGGTGAAGTCTTTACGCGTGCTATTAAAAACACTTTATGTTGGCAACTTCTTTATTTTGGCCTTCAACTGTATTAATGACAAACGGCCATTAAGTGAGAGATCCAGGTAATTGAGGGCGAAGGTTTCAAAACAAAACTGCACTTTGGCTTCTTATAGACAGGCAGGAATTTATGATTAATCACTTCTCTGTCTTCTACTGGCAGATTGTTGCTCTCTGTGTGTGTGCGTGTGTGTGTGTGTGTGTGTGTGTGTGTGTGTGTGTGTGTGTGTGTGTGTGTGTGTGTGTGTGTGTGTGTGCGTGCGTGCGTGCGTGCGTGCGTGCGTGCGTGCGTGCGTACGTGCGTGCGTGCGTGGGTGCGTGCGTGCGTGCGTGTCTGTGTGTTTGTGTGTGCGCGAGCGTGCGTGCATGTGTGAGTGTCTGTGTGTGTTGCTGGGGTATGTCTCCCTCCCTCTCTGTATGCATAAATGTCTGTCTGTCTTTCAAACAATTTTTCGTTTGTGTATTAATTGAACTAAGAGGCTTAAGTGAAATTGGATGGCCAGGTATTATGTTGTCACTGCTGCAGATATTCAGTATAAACTGTGCTAGTCTGTTACTGGTCCTGTTTTCATTGCAGCGTAAGTTTATATTTTTCGTTAGTGGAAAAAAAATAATGTATTGTGAAACTCCACTCACAAAAAATCACTGTGAATGAAGCGTTGTTTTCCTTACTCGTAAGTTTTCCTAACCTTTTCCCTCACTCTGCACTCAGAGCGCCAACAACCACATTGTAACTGGGGGTTCGTTGATTTGAGCGAAATGACTGCTAGCTACTGAGCCAATGATGTTGCAGCGAGAACTAGTAAATATACCCACGCTAGCATGTGATTGGTCGTTGATGGACAACAGTCCACACAAGTTAGGCTGTGGTCAGCCTTCCCAAGTCAATAAACAAGGAAATAAAAGTGACCCATGGAAACTGGTCAAATTGGCAAACTGGGATTATAGAGAAATAGATTGACTTCCAGGTGCTACTATAGTGGTTGTGGAATGGACACATTACAATCCTAAACGCCATTTCACAATGTGATATGGTTGCAATAGGACAGATGAAATATGGTTACTGTAATCAACATTCTTGGAACAACCTTATAGTATAAAATTGAGAATGCCATCGACTCATTTTATAAGGTATCGACTTAACATCAATATTTCTGGCCCCTCGGCCAGACCAAGGACGTCATGCTACCACAGAACCCTGAGCTTCACCACAGAGGATTACAGCTCTCCTCTGGTATGAGTTACAGGCTCTGGCTATGGCAAGGACAAACTGGAGTTCACTGTTTCTCAGTATGATCTTTTAATTTTTGAAATCATTTGATCCAGAAAGGCCGGCTGTTGTAGATACTGTCACTAATGTAAGTCATACCATATAATATGAGCTTCAGCCCAAACGTCTGTATATTGCAAACAGTTGTCTTTTCTGTCCCAGGATTGGATATGAACAATAGCACTGCCACCTTCAGCTTCATCTTTCACATTCTGGGAAAACAAACGGAAGACACGAGGGATGTAACATGCCAAGGACTGTTCAATGACATGCCAAGGACTGTTCAATAACATGCCATGGACTGTTCTGTTCAATAACATGCCATGGACTGTTCAATAACATGCCAAGGACTGTTCAATAACATGCCATGGACTGTTCAATAACATGCCAAGGACTGTTCAATGACATGCCATGGACTGTTCAATAACAAACAAATTAGGGGAACGTCAGTTTAGTTAAAAGCTAACTAGAGAAAGTTTGCATTTGGAACTCTTTTGATTTGGAGGAGCAGAGATTACGGAAGAACTGACATCTTCTCCTAAATACACACATGTGCACACATGCATGTACACGCAAGCATGTGCACGCTCACATGCACGCACACACGCACACGCACACACACACACACACACACACACACACACACACACACACACACACAATCCTGTCAAAGGCATTGTAACACTTATTGCAACACAAGCACTAACCACATTACTGTACACATTCAAAAACAGACTTGCTAGAAATGTGAATTCATTACTTTACAAAATGTAAACAAGTCACGCTAATCAGTCTATCGCTCTATTTTTAAACCACTGCTTGTAGAAAAAACTATCCATTTTGATTTTACCATGTAACTGGAACAAAAATAATGTATTATATTGTCTGTCTTCCTAGAATAAAATGTGAACATAATTTGGCACCTCAAATGACAGGTGTTGCCGGTGAGGTAAGAAATATGTGGATGACGCATTAACCTTCTGTTGTGTATAAATGTTTGATCTTCTCTGCTTGTTGACAAAACACATTGCTATATGGACACAGTGAACGGTCCTCTGTGGTCCTGCTCATAGAACCGACAGACAGCTTCTTCTATGAACGTTCTCATACCAGAGAAAAGCCAACACAGTAATTGCAGAAGACCGAGCCATGACCTGACATTAGCTATATTACAGACTTCAAAGAGCTGGAGGATGATGTTAAGAGATCTTAGGGGAGATGGTAAGGGAGAGGGCAATTTCAGAAGATCATTTGGAGCGCGCGGGCCATCTGATGAAGAGGAGGGAGTCAGTCAAGTGTGAATATGTCTGGTCTGAAATACAACAGCTGCCCTTGTCTGTCGTACCATGACCAGACAGGGAACCGACCTCAAGTTGACGTAAGGCCACAGCCTGTGGTCCCGAGGTCATGGGTTCAGATCCAACAGCACACATCGGCGAAGAATGGGAGATGACACTCTTTAAAAAGTGTGGACATTTTGTAATACTTTTATTTTTTAAAGACCATAACCACAGCAGTAGATTTTGGAAAAAGTGCTGACAAGAGCCATATTCGTGATGCTAGAAATATGTTCTCTATTATGCCAATCAATCCTAAGTCAAAGTGGGATATGAGTGGTTTCTAGATGGGGCAATAAGCCAAAGGTTTTATTTAAACAAGATTGGAAAGTGGCATTTTTATACAACCCGTGGCTTGGCAGATTATAATTGTGTTTTTCTTTAAATATTTACACCTGCGTTTAAAACAGGCCGAGATTATGATCAAAAGTAGAAGATGCCTTTGTAATGACGGCAAATATTATGTCCTTGTTTAATTTGGATGAAATACTGCAGTGGGTTTGCACCCTTATAAAAATCTACTTTTATAAACTTTTGAATGGTATCATCTCATATTTGCCGATATCCATAGTTCATTTATTCTGTTGCTACACGAATTGTGGCTTTGTTAGGAAAGCCACAGGTATTTATCATCAAATTAAAATGAAATGGTACAGTAGGTTTATTCTAGCATTTAATAGCCACGGCCATGACAGAAGCGAGGTATTTAAAAGAGATGTATTTAAAGCTGCAATACGTAACTTTTATGTCCTATGCAGGATTCAAATCCGTCTCCGAATGAGACACAAAATGTTCTGCCTCTCAGCCAAGAGGCAGTCCCCGTTTGGCCAGGGGAGATGCTGCACTTATGAGCTTCAGGCAGTAGTACCACTACCCAACGCCATATAGATTTATCAAAGGAAGAGTATAGGGAGACCATCTCCAACCACTGCAGATGTATTGATTATATTATATTGTATTGTATTGTATTGTATTTACCACACTTCGATTAAAGTAAGGTTGTATTCATTAAAATTAGTTCTGGATTGCAGCTTTAAAACTGGTCAATGAAGTATATATAGGGTTTAAGAGGTTAAAATTAAAAGTTAGGATTGTACTGTGTATTCATCACAACATGGCATTAGCATCGCCAGTAACAACAATTGTGTTTCCTCGCTCACATGCTCACCTTGCTGCAGTATTTTGCCAAAGTACTTGTTATGGCTGGTGCAGTTCCATCGGCGGTACCTGAACTGGTACTGACACTCCCTGACGCCCAACCTGGCGCCCTTGGCCACCTCACTGACGATCTCCGGCTGAGTCTGGCATAGCTCCGCCTGCTTCCCCGCCAGGCGCTTTGTCTTCCTGCAAATACTGTTAGGGTCCATGACCAGCGGGCTGCCCACTGCCCTGCAAAAGAAGAGAGGAAGTTAGCACGTTAGAAGAGAAGAGAAAAGCTTAGAAGGACCAAGGGGCTGTCCGCTAGAGCTGGGCGATATGGACAAAAACAATTATCACAACGATTTTGACCAAATAACCTTGATATCGATATTTCGTATTTAGATGATAATGTCAATTTTCTTTTTAATTTTTCTTTTTTGAAATTGCGAAAATAGCCAATCAACAAGTTCACAAATGCGGACACGTTGTAAGCTTGTAGATGCACTATTTTTGACATTTTTGAACATTTCTGAAGTAATTAAAACCAGGTAAAGTCAACACTTTGGATTAAGGATAATGTCCCAATTCCCAGATGATATCTAGTAGTCTCATATCACTATATCGATATATAGACATATTGGTAATTGCCCAGCCCTACTGTCCACCCTCTTGGAGCGGGGATGATGAAGATGAAGAACACACTGACAGGTGCCAGCTGATTTCAAAGCCTAATCTATGCTTTGGTAGAAGAGTGTTGTGTAACATGTTGGGAAGAAGTGTTGCAAGTCACGTTTTCTCTCACAATTTTCGTCCGACACGTATGAATAAAGCAATAAGCCACTAGAGGTCGCAGTTTACCGAGTATTTTATAATGGCTGAGGGGCGTAGTGAGCCAAGTGCTTCCGACGCTCCGACCCTCTTAGCCATTATAAACTAGAGGTAAACTGAGACCTCGCGTGGCTTATTGCTTTCCTAAAACGGTTACAACTATGGAACAATGTAAATCAAAGACACGTCCCAATTAAACAGTTCTTAATAATTCACTACAACAACTTCTACAAGAAAGTAGTTCCCGGCTACCACGAAGAGCAACTTCCTGACAGAGACTAATAGTGCCTGTTTACTCAGCCAGTCCATTGAGATGGACTGGCTGAGTTCTCCTAAACAACCACATAGAGACACAAAACGTAACTGTTAGCTCAATCTCATTGTAATTAAGTCTGTGAACTTTCTGTGTAAACTGCTAGCCTAGCTACTAACCCTTGCAGCCCAGACTCCGGCACATATGGTTTGCGAGGGATGGGGGGTGCTTGTTTTCGTTACAGGCCCCGCCCAAAGCCCCATAGTCACTCGCCGGTCCGGCATAGTGTCTTTTATCACGTCTACTAAACGAAAACCAGCCAATCAGACTCAAGGACTCTCCGTTTTAGAAGTAGGCTTAAGACATATGGGGGATGCAGCAACTGCACTTAATAGATTTCCCTCTTAACCACTTTCAACCTGGCATTCCTATTTTGGGCATGTCATAATCGGTGGACATTTTCAAAAATCTTCAAAAATAGCAGATCTACAAGCTCAACATGCATCATGATGTGACCGTTATGAGGTCGCAGATCAGCAATTTTCGCCATGTGACACCATTGTAAAACAAAGCATAAAATTGGTCTTATAAGTGGTTAATGCCCCCGACTGTAACTCTTACACCACCTGTTTTGTTCGACACTCTTGTACAATTAAGTAGGGCTTTAATTTATTAAAAAGATTTAAACAAAATGTAATATATATATATATATGAAATATGGAGTTGCGAGGTTTCTGCCCGACAGCTACAATATGTAACGTATAATGATGGGTCATTTTTGAAAAATCTTTGAATATAGATTTTTTTACAGCGAACATTTGTAACTCAAATCTTTGCTTCTGGAGGTCCCTGGAACAAAATATTTTACAAATGTTTACATAATACATATTCCAAGATTAGCTAAAAGTTTCACGATTTTTCCAAAATAGCGGATCTACAAGCTCATAGCGCGGCACTCTGTGCCGCACTATGAGCTTGCATATCTGCTATTTTTTAATAGCCAAAGAAATCTAAAAATGCCACATGCGTTCCCGGTCTTAATGGGTTAAAGGTGATTTAGTTTGGAGGGATACATCACATAAAAAACCTTAAGTAGTTCAAATATTTGAAACCATAACGGAATAAAATACTTTTCTCTCTGGGTTTGATGAACATGGACCCAGAACCTCTTCAACAGCTCTGATGGATGAGTGTATAAAACATTGGGATAAATTGTTTACTTCAGCTCTTAATGGGGAAAGAGGGCCTTGGCTCCCACATTGCAAAGCACTGCCCAGAGTGTGTGGTAGGGCCAGGCGATATGACTTCAAATCAATATCACCAATTATTTCAAACTTTTGCCTCGATCACGATTACGATTGTTATTTATTTTATTTATTGTAAAAAAAAAATTGCAGATCTACAAGCTCACAACGAGTCTCGCTGCAACGCGTTGTGAGCTTGTAGATCGGCTATTTTAGCTACAGTATTGTTGTACGCCACAGTTGTGCATAAGCAGTTGAAGCATAATACAGGGTTGAGTGGTTAATCAAACTAATGGATTTAGTCGTTTATAAAAAACACATCTGTGTTGACTTGTTAATATACTGTAACGGTTTAGCAGATCGCTACAATACTATACAAATTATTTTTAAATAAAATATAATTTACACACACACACACACACACACACACACACACACACACACACACACACACACACACACACACACACACACACACACACACACACACACACACACACACACACACACACACACACACACACACACACAATACCATATAGTCAATTGCTTTAATAAAGCTAAAGACATTCATATGGAGGACAACATGTCAGCATTATCTCTGATTGAATCAAAAACACCATTAATTACAACCCTAACATTCAGGCCAAGTACGTCATGGAAAGGCTGATCCTTCTGCCCAAGTTCTGCTATCACTGTGCAACTCAAACATATGATAATGGCGGGCGGCGTGGATTACCGTTATGGATTTCCTGCAATCCATTCTAATAATTCAACTTGTCATGAAGATTAGGAGGAGTGGAGTGCAAATCATCCCACAACATGAGCTATGGTATCTGTTGCATGATGGGAGAAGCTGTTCAATTGCTATGTACACAGTTCTTAAATCCTTACACAGGCTCAATGGATGTCAAAGAATCGATATAAAACTTTGAATGGTTTACGGCCAAAATACATTTCTGATCTTGTGCGATATCATGAACCATCCAGAACTCTCAGGTCATCTGGGAAAGGTCTGCTTTCTGTCCCTAGAATCAAAACTAAACGTGGAGAAGCAGCATTTAGTTTTGAACCTGTGATTTTGCAACCCCATTTTTTTCACCCAGTGCCAATTGTCTAAGTAATCCTGGGCGCTACACTCCCTCTGCCAGCCTAGGGAGAGCCCAGAGCCGAGCTCATGCCTCCTTCAATGCATGAGAGCTAACAAGCCTTCTTATCACCTGACAGGGGCACTGGCGTAGCGGAAGGGTAGCAAGCGACGCACCGCGGGGGGGCCCCACCGCGGGGGGTGGGGGGGGGGCATTTACCACACCATACCCAGCACCATCTCCATTGCCGTTTGCTTAAGCCCCCCCCCCGTCTTTGCGTCGGGGCCCCACGATTTTGTGCTACGCCACTGGACAGGGGGGAGTTTCCCCGGTTGGATGTAGCGCGTGGAAGG
>NC_137618.1:20428005-20563466 GCF_963280865.1 Gymnoscopelus braueri | reverse complement strand
AATAACAGGTTTACAGTAAACCATACTGGAAACTGTTATTGCAATATCGTATCAATATTGGTCCATGGAAAATAATCGGATTTCAGTCAAAATGTCAACATTGTGCATCCTGTTTAGCTCAGATAGGTACAGTATTGTTTGCCTGATATCAAACTGAACTGTCAACTTGTTGTGATCTCGTTATTATTTCCATCTTTACTCTGACTTTGCCTACACTCTAATCAATTTCCATGGGGGGGGGGGGGGGGGGGGGGGATTCGATTGCCCCTAACCAATCACTAGAGACCGCCTTGATCTGACGTCATTTTAAGTAGACACTGATGCATGGCCATGCCAAGTTGCCAACACAAAATTATCTCCCCTTTGAATAAATACTTTCAAAGCAGAGCGCTGTTCGGATTTCAACGTAATTGGTGCTTTTACTCGATTTAGAACAGACTTGATAGCTGCGTCTTGTTATCCTTGGTTCCAGCGCACAGCTTGACATTGTTTGACAAGAGCATTAGTCCCACCCAAGGTGCTGATTGGATAATCACTTTTTCAACAGAGAAGCCGCTGTTTCATGTCATGATTCCAGACCAGAACCAGTCAGCTCGCTGGAGTGAGTGAATTCACAGGGTTGGACTCAGGCACAGTGCAGCCATAGTCATTTATTATTGAAGATGGTGCCTCTTAGGCTGTAGGACTACATACTGTACTACATGTCTGACTTTGTTTACATGTTGCTTCATGTCTTTCCGTATTTCCCTTCTTTTTTTTAAAAGAGCAAATTTGAATAAATCAAATCAAACAATACAGAAATACTTTTTCCGTTGCAATTTACAATGATTTGTTATAGTCAGATCTTTTCGTATTATGAATGTTTCTCAGAAGAGAAAAATAATTGTGGGCTCTCTCTTTTGTTTGTGAAAAGTCCCAGGGGGGTTTACAGGGTCGGGGGGGTTTGGGGCTCGTTGGCTGTGGTACAGTACAGTGTCCCACCCCACCCCACCCCACCCCTTCAATTGAAGTGAAACATACTGTTCGCCGCCATGGATAGGGAAGAGAGATGGAGAGAGAAAATGAGGAAAACAGGATACATAAATATAAAAGATCAAAGAGGAATTCAGAGGAAAACAAGACAAACTACTTACAAATAGGAACAATTATATGGAGAGGAGAGGAAACATAAAGAACATACTGTTAAGTGTGGTGCTTTCTGGATCGCAGTGCACTGGCATATAGCTGCAGTCTCCACCAGGACTCGACATTTAATACAATGACTGCTGCGCGACACAGCACGCACTCCATAGCCTACACACATGCTGCAATACTCACATTTAATACAAACACTGCTGCGTGTAACACATTATACCACATACTGTACACACACATAAACCAACACACATACAGTCACTCTTGCACGTAAACAAACGATAATTAACTCACGACGACGCACGCCTACGACACACATGTACACGTATGCGCACGTGTGGTCCTTAGCGGACACACACACACACACACACACACACACACACACGCACAGACAAACTTTTAATTCAGTTCCCTGGCTGGTGCCAAAACCACATTGTTATTTAATCTTTATCTGTTCCCATCTCCCTGGTCTTGATTAGACTGTCTCAACCCCCCCCCCCCACCCCTCCTCTCTCCTTTTCCCCTTCTTTCCTCCTGTGCCTCTATACTCTTCCCTCCTTTTTCTATTCTTATATCTCTCTCTCTCTCTCTCGCCCTACCCTTCTCTATTCACTCTGCTCTCTGTTTGTGGGGCCTGGATTTGGGATATAATGTAAATAGGCTATATGTGGTCGCTCGCTGTCGGGGAGAAACCTTCTACATGTATGTCCAAAACCGTTACTTTTCAGGAAATTGAAACAAGAAACCGAGATCCTTCATCCAATTATTAGTCTTAATTTTTATTTAGACTTTCCACTTTCAACCTGACATATAAACTTTTTTTTTTTAATTCTATCAAAATGTTTGTTTTTTTTTAAAGGAAAAAAGAGTAAGCTAAAATAGCCGATCTACTAGCTCACAATGCTGAGCTTGAGCTGTTGTTTTGGGGCATTAATTTATGAAAAAAAATTTAAACAAAACACAAGTTGAAATATGGAGAATAAATATGTTTCTGCCCAACAGTGACGACTTGTTTATTAATACCTTATAGGATGCATAACCACCTATGCCTCGCTAAACATCACAACTCCAAAAGCACACTATTCAATGTCGTTATGCATGATGCTTTGTCCAAACTTAAAAACTGCAAAACACTCATGAACATACTTAAAACACAACGGAAACAACGTGGCTGGAATGACACAAAGAAGAAATAATGGTACGGGGGAGGCGGGGGAGTCAGCGTGGAGAATGATTAGAAATGTAACTTCACATGCTTTTCTAGTGAAGCTGACCGGATAAGATCTGCTATATCCAAGTGTTGTTCTGCTGGTAACGATGGCAATCCTGACTGTAGTGTGTGTGCGTGCGTGTGCGTGTGCGTGTGCGTGTGTGTGTGTGTGTGTGTGTGTGTGTGTGAGAGAGCATGCATTTGTGCATACGTCTACGAGTGGAGAACACATTCACTCATATGCATGCAAGCAAGCGTAGGAGATTAAACAGATTAACCGTGAGCCATTCATGCTAGATGAGCTTGGATTGACATACACATGCACACACACTCATAAACACTCACACACACACACACACACACACACACACACACACTACAGAGGCAGAGATCAGTACACCTGTGGGCCAGTGGCACACTCCAAGCAGGCTGCCAGCCAAGTCTGCACTATGCCACACACACACACACACACACACACACACACACACACACACACACACACACACACACACACACACACACACACACACACACACACACACACACACCGTGAAGATGGCCCTCCTGAGTGCCGTGGTGACAAGTTGTATACGAGAGCAAAGGCATTCCTCACTCCAGTGAGGCGCTGTGCTCTCCTCTCTGCTCCCAGGCCAAGTGATTAGGAGTCTCTAATCAGTAGAGGCTCTGAAAGGACAGTATCTACCAGTGTTTCATCTCCCCTCTCCCTCCGTCTCGCTCTCTCTCTCTCTCTCTCTCTCTCTCTCTCTCTCTCTCTCTCTCTCCTGCTCACTCTCTCCTCTCAATGACAATGTGTCTCTAGATGATAAGTATTCAGAGTGTATCAGAGAGAGAGAGAGAGAGAGCGAGAGAGAGAGAGAGAGAGAGAGAGAGAGAGAGAGAGAGAGAGAGAGATGTATGATGGTATGACCAGCAGCTTTCAACAGAGAGCATCATTGTCCTGGCAGACTGGGGAGTGACCTACAGGTGTGGCTTTACCCCAGCTGCACCAGAGTCTGACATGGTGTGTGTGCGTGCGCGCGTGTGTGTGTGTGTGTGTGTGTGTGTGTGTGTGTGTGTGTGTGTGTGCGTGTGCGTGTGCGTGTGCGTGTGTGCGTGTGTGCGTGTGTGTGTGTGTGTGTGTGTGTGTGCGCGTGTGCGCGTGTGTGTGCATGAGCATGCGTGCGTGCCTGTGTCAGTGTGTGAGTGTGCACGTAAGCATAAGCATATAAGAGAATAACTGAGTGAGTGAGTGAGCCAGCCAGTCAGTCAGTACAAGTCAGTAGACTTAGACAACCCACCAGTCAATCAGTCAGTCAGTCAGTCAGTCAGTCAGTCAGTCAGTCAGTCAGTCAGTCATTTAGTGAGTCTGCAAGTCAGTCAATACGTCAGTCAGTCAGACTACCAGCCAGTTAGTAAAACAGACACACAGTCAGTCAGTCAGTCAGTCATTCAGACTGCCAGTCAGTTAGTAAATCAGCCAGTAAGTCAGACAGACAGACAGACAGACAGACAGACAGACAGACAGACAGACAATCAGTCGGTCAGCGAGCCAGCCAGGCTGAGTAGACCAAATACTTGAAGGTGTTCTTGAATACTTGATGTGATTCCATAGAAACAGGCAGTGTACACTCAGCTTTTACAGACTATAACCATATCAGATAACGTTGCCCTGTGGGACAACTTAAGTGATGGTGTCAAACTGGGAATTTAACAAGGGGAGATGATGATGAGCACATAAATCTTCCCTATAGAATCTATCCCTTCCAAAGGAACTGAACTTGCATTTTTTTTTACCTTCTTTTACCAAGACTGATGTCACTCCTCTCCTGTGCCTTTTTTTTACCCACTTAATCCCTATTCTGAGGCCAACATTCAGCGAAAATAGCAGATCTGCGTTGCCACGCACTGTGAGCTTGTAGATCGGCAATTTTTGGCCAGGATATTTAGTGTAGAGAAAAAACAGGAGGGGGCCTAGTATAGAGCCCATGGGATCAACCAAGTATAGGGTTTAAGTCATAGACCGTGAAAAGAATATGGACAGCGTCACGCCATTGGTTTCTACAGACCGTAAATGGAGCCTATTTTGCAGCGATTTCAAATCCGGCATCTTTCTATATCCGGTTGATATCCCATCCAAAATGCAAACGGAAATGAATGCTATTGGCTGAAACCGCAGCGAGGGCGGGTCTTCACTCGGTAGAACCAGTAGAAACCCTAGAAACATACCCTACTTTATAATAAATGTTTAAATAAATGGGACCATAATTTACCAACACGCTAGAGATGCGCGGATCGCGGTTTTAGCCGCGGTTGCCGCAGTTAACCGCAGTTTGGGTGGATTTGGGTCAATCAAATATAATGATTAATTAATATTGGATAAACCGCGGGTGAAATAATGCGGGAATTAAATTAATGATATCAATCTATAGACCTACAATAGCTTTTAAAAAGCACAAAATTTCACTGTGTGCGTTTGTAGTATTTTAATATTACGTCATTTTACACCAGGCACAAAATAGCCGCTCACTACATGTTGCTTTGCAGCCGGCCAGTGTTGCCAGGTTGCGACAACTTGCGAGAGAAATAAGCAGCCAGGTCTATGAAAACAAGCCCACAACAAGTGCCAAACAAAAGTCGCTTATAAAAAGCTTATAAAAAGCCGACATGGCAACAAAGTGGTTGAAAGCGAAAGTAACTCAATGAACTGAATGAAGACGTGCGCTTGTAGTTACCATGGTTGTGGATTGTATACAGTCACTGCATCGCGACAGTGGTGAGTGACATTGTTTATAAGAAAACTAACGTCAGGAAAATAACAATTATTTGGTGCGGTTGGTGCGGATCTATAAATAGGATGATATAATTACCGCGGGTGGATGGCGGATGGATAATGAACTTGTTAACGCGGATTTGGGTGACAAAAAAAACCCATCCGCGCATCTCTACAACACGCATATTATCCTGGTGATTGAAAGAAGACTTTAAACTAGCGACTGGAAGCATATAGTATTTATGACAATGTTTATTATGGTAATAAAATCAAGTGTAAAAGCAAACCCATCCGCTTGAATAGAGCCTAATTGCTTCTGCAACCAGCAGGGGTGAAACAGCGGTGAAACAGCGGTGAAACAGCGGTGAAACAGCGGTGAAACAGCGGTGAAACAGCGGTGGAACAGCGGTGGAACAGCGGTGGAACAGCGGTGAAACAGCGGTGAAACAACGGTGAAACAGCAAGACTACTGGCCATTCATATGAACTGTCAGTGTCACACTTCCTATATAGCCGCAATTTACAAGCCGGATGCTAGCCCCTTGGTTTAAGTACTACAGTAAGTTCCTTGGCGAATACATACAGATGTAACTAAAATGAACATTTACACCCATTGATGGCACCGTGGCTAAGATGTGCATCTGTGGAACCACATGAACCAACTGCAGTTCTCTAGGACTGAGCCCTTCCTTGTCTCCCCATTCTGTTTCTCTCCCTCCCTTCCTACAGTCCATCTTTTTTTGGCTTTGTGAAAACAATTAATGCAAATGATTGATCATATGTCACTACGGAAACACAGGTAAGATAATTGTAGGTTAATGCAGGTGTGTTTAATATCGCAGTCCCCCATATTGACTCATTGACCCCATTTCAAATGATTCTGTCCTAGGGACCTATTATTATAATTATTATTACTCAAATGTAACCACTTAAACCCTATTAAAAAGGTTCTACAAGCTTGCAGATCAGCTATTTTTGAAACCTTTCGTTGTCATGCCCAAAATAGCGACGCCAGTGTTAAAGTGGCTAAATCAAATTGCCTAAATGTCATAATTGTACCTGATTAGTGATAAATAGGATCAAAGCGGTGATATTGAAACATAATTGTTACAATAGTCATACAAAAGTCAGTCAGCCAGTCAGTCAGCCAGCCAGCCAGCCAGTCAGTCAGTACAAGTCACTAAGACATACATAAATACATAAGTCATCATGTAATGTAACAATTTTCCTAGGATTACAAAATCAGCGTAAATCACCATTGGAGCAAGAAGGAATATGGTAGAATCGTGGCATGAAACAGGCCTTGTCAACAACCACAACACTACTGCATGAAGCAACAAACAAATGATTCCATTTAAAGTCAGTTAACTCAACCCATTTGAGAGTGAGACACGCAATACTTAACAGCACTACTGATACGTTGTGTGTTTGCAATGCGTGCTAGAACATACAAGTAGACCCACACACAACCTCACTGACACTGCTACCCCCGCTGACCTTGACTGGGTTATGAATGAACAGTAGGAGGAGGATTCGCTGGTGTAAAAAAAATAAGAAGAAGAAGAAAGAAGAGGGAAAAATATCACAAAGCTTAACATTCAAACGTCGCTACTTTGCAGAAATGTGCAAGAGAGAGAGAGGGCTCGTTGTTCTTGAAATCTTTCTTAAAAGACAAAAGAAAGAGAAGATGATGGGAGAGAGGAAGAGAGAGAGAGAGGGGGGAGGGGGGGGTGTTATCAACTGATCTGGTGTCTGTCTGTCGGACTGTCACACACCTTGCGGTGGTGAGCCCAACGGATTGTTTTATGATGACATATCCACAGTGCCTCCAGGGCCACCTGACATTCCTCACTCTGACCCTCCTCATATCTCTCCTCTCCTCTCCAGCCCTCTCCTCTCTTCTCCTCTCCTCTCCCTCTTAGACACTTCTCTCACCTCTGTCTATTTCCCTCAGTCTCTCTTCCTCAGACTCACCCCTCTCGTAACCTCTCCCTTCCCTGGCTTTACTTAAAATTCTTCTCCTAGAATGCTCTCTCTCTCTCTCTCTCTCTCTCTCTCTCTCTCTCTCTCTCTCTCTCTCTCTCTCTCTCTCTCTCTCTCTCTCTCTCTCTCTCTCTCTCTCTCTCTCTCTCTCTCTCTCTCTCTCTCTCTCTCTCTCTCTCTCTCTCTCTCTCTCTCTCTCTCTCTCTCTCTCTCTGCCTTTTCTCTCCCTCCCTCCATCTCTGTCCATGAGCTGCAGATCAGCACCTCCTGTCCTCACAGACCAGACACAGTGTAACCAGATCAGGACTTTTACAAACTTTTTCAACCAGAGGCGGGACCCCCGATTTCTCATCATTTACTCTCTCGCCCTGGGAACCAGACTCAATAAAAAAGTAATGGTTCTCTCGCAAGGAACTATGAGAAATAGAATTACACTTTATGGATCCTGTCCAATATTGAAAAGTAATGTATATAAAAGAAAATGTATATAATAATAAAAGAAAATGTATATAATAATAATAGGATCATCGTCATCATCATCATTATTATTATTATTAATAATAATAATGTTGTATTTCCACCAGTAATTGCTGTTGTTAAATTAATTTGCTGGATGATAATGACTAAAGCTATTTCTAATCTTAAACTTAAAAAGTGTGCTTTACTTTGTTTATTTTATCACAATATATAGCCGATACTTTTTGAAACATTTACCTCAGTGGTACAACTGAATATTCTCCAATGTACCACTCAATATTTGACATACAAAAAAATGACAATGGCCATAATAACACATGGGTGAAAAGCCGGTAATGAAATAGAGAAATGTTAAAGGTCTGGTCAAGCTAACATCAGTGTTGCCAGAATCTCAGAGAGAAACAAGCAACCGGGTCTATATGAAAACAAGCCCAAAAGAAATGTATAAATCTATATTCATCAGCTTTTTGAAAACAGCCGATCTACAAGCTTACAGGCATTGTGAGTTTGTAGATCTGCTATTTTCAAAAAAAGTCCCTGGCACCAAATATTTTCAGATGGAGCGCTTAAGGGACAAATTAAATACATTAAGTAATTTGGGGGTCCTTGACATAAAAATATTTGAGAACCACTAAATTAAAAAAAAAAAAAAAAATATATATATATATATATATATATATATATATATATATATATATATATATATATATAAGCCCAAATATGCAACTACACTTTAGAAACAAGCCCAAAAAACTGTAACCACCAATATTTACAAGCAACTTTACAGAAAAAGAAGCCCAAATTCGCTTATAATAAGCCGTCATGGCAACACTGGCCAACACTCATTCAATCTTTCATTTTCTGTCAACTGACACATTTTGACATTATTATGGACTATGATCCTCCAACACGTGGTATAAATACACATAAACCCACTTACCACCAGAGTCCAATGATATTTACGGGGCAGAGCAAGATGAAGAACAGGGCAAGTTGGATTCGTGATAGTGGGATCGTCATGGTGTGAACGTAGCAAATCCTCAAGGGAGAATGATCGACTCACCCCAAAAAGTTTTAAATTAACAGCCCGGACAACGCCGATCAATGCGGTGATTTTTTTTGGTGTGAAAAACATGGGATCATCCGTGCGGTGGGTTCTTAACTGCTACGATCCAGCAGCACTACAGCCGACTCATAATGCGGTCTGTCTGCAAAGTGCGCAAGAAGTCAATCACCCAACTCCGTTTCTTTCAGGCGCATCCTACTTAGCAGTCGACTTGGTCAAGAGGTTACCAGAGAGAAATCTGTGACCGAATGCGTCGTTAACGACTTCATTGTCCTTATAGCTGTCTGTGATCGGAGCACACCGCTGAATGTGAAGCAGATCCTGAGAGAGAAATAGAGAGAGGTGACGCAAAGCAATAGTATAAACCCTCTCCTGACTGCAAAATACCCAAATTCCAAGAGCGCAGAGATTTAGATCTGGCAGTGAGGACACTTAGAGCCCCGCGGCGGCTGATGGAATGAAGCCAGACTTTTGGGGCAAAAAAAAAAAAAAGTGAAAGCAAATCAAACTAGAAAAAGTGCTCCTCGGAGCGCAGGTCTCCGCCAGGTCAGGTAGGTTATTGTGGGCCAGCATGTTCAGAATTCGCCAATCAGGATGGAATATGAAAAATCAGAGGAGCAGTCTTGATCACTTGACTACAGAGATAATGTATACCAATTTGCTTGATGTTTGGACAAAATTTGTAGGAGTAATGTATATATTTTTTGTTGCAAAAATCGGCCTCCTGGTGGCGCTATAATAGGGCAATGTTAAAAGGGTGGCATTTGTCCCTCAACGTAGTGCGAATGTGCGTGCAGTTTCACCGCAATCAGACGCTGTGTTTATGATTTTCCGCATTTTGTTCAAAACTGGCCACTCCTGCAAACTTTAGATGTTAATCTTAGCCAATCAGGATGGAATATGATAAATCTAACGGATCCTTCTTGATCACATGACTATAGAGATCATGTGTACTGATTTGCGTGAAATTGTGATTAAATCTGAAGGAGTAATATAAAAAAATGTGTATTACATAATCCGGCCTCCTGGTGTCGCTAGAAAAGTCAGATGTGAAAAATGCAGGGCAAAGCTTTTTCCTTTGCCTCTAGGGAGTGCGCATACAAAGTTTTACACAGATCAGTGCAGTTATAGGTAAAAACACGAATCGGCCCGTTATAGCGCCACCATGAGGCTGATTTGAACCTCGGTGTGCAAAACGGAAATCGCACACTGTGTTTATGATTTGAGGCTTTTTGTTCAAAACGGAGCACGGAGCCAATCAGGATGGTATATGAAACATCTGAAAGACCTGTTTCGTTTAATGACGATAGAGATACTGTGTACCGATTTGCATGATGTTTGAACAAAATGTGCTGTCAAAAAGTGTGTTTTGTTAAAATCTGCCTCTTGGTGGCACTATAACAGGCCGATCTGAAAAAATTGGGGCAGAGGTTCTGCTCTGGCATCCAGGGAGTGTGTGTACAGTGCACAGTTTCGCTGTTAAATTTCGAGCGGCCCAATGGTGCCGGAGATTAGCTGGTCAGACTCACACACACGCATACACATGCACACTCACTCACTCACGGACGGACAGGGTGCAAAACATAGTCTCGGCCTGGCGGAGACAAAGAGTCCACAGAGAGGAGCAGACCTAAAGTTCTGTATTATGTTGACGTGCACGGGACACAATGTCACAGGAGATCTTGGTCTACTCCTGGTGCTGTGGGTTGGATGTCCATATGTACGCCCTATGGTCAGTGTTGCCATGTCTGCTTATTATAAGCGACTTTGGGCTTTTTTTTATGTAAAGTTGCTTGTAAAAATTGGTAGGCGTTTTTTTGGGCTTGTTTCTAGTGTATTTACTTATTTGGGCTTGTTTCCTAATGTTGTTTATAAACCAGTGTTTCTCAAACATTTTCATGTCAAGGACCCCCAAATTGTATGTATTTGTCTGCGGACTGAAAATATTTTGTGCCATGGGACCCGTGTACCAGATTTGTGTTGTTAAAATATTCCAGAATGTTCTAATTCTTTCCAAGATTCTTTTGAAAACAACAGATTTACAAGCTGACAACGCGTCGCGGAATCTGCTATTTTCAGATAGCCAATGTATATAGGTTTAAAAGTGCTCATGTGGCCTATAGTTGCTTCTTTTGGGCTTGTTTGCACCTGGTTGCTCGTTTCTCTCGCAAAATCTGGCAACACTGGCTCTGGTTCACACCGGCCACAGGTAGTAGGGGCGTCAAAACGCGCACAGACTCTGTACTACAGTCAGTCTGTGCGAGAGTGTATTTTCCTTGGATCATAGAGAGAGAGAGAGGAAAAATGCACTCATCTTCCACCTTAAGGGGTGACGTCGCTTCGGGCAAAGCGAAATCCTCGCTGTCACTCAGAAAAGAGAAAGAAACTGCAATTAGTTTTCAGGAGGACCTTGGCTGGGAGCAGAAAAGTAGGCTTTCAGGGGTGAAGGCGAGTCAAAGCCATACACATGGGGGTGGAGAGATAGAGGGAGAGAGAGAGAGAAAGAGAGCGAGAGAGAGAGAGAGTGTGTGTGTGTGTGTGTGTGTGTGTGTGTGTGTGTGTGTGTGTGTGTGTGTGTGTGTGTGTGTGTGTGTGTGTGTGTGTGTGTGTGTGTGTGTGTGTGTGTGTGTGTGTGTGCGCGCGCGCAGTGGTGGAAGAAGTACTCACATATTTTACTTAAAAGTAAAAGTAGCAATACCACAATATAAAAATACTCTGTACAAGTAAAAGGCCTGTGTTCAAAATACCTATTAAAAGTAAAAGTACAAAAATGTTTGAAAATAGATCTATAAGCTCGCAACGCGTCGCCTATGTATTTTATACATAGGCTATTACACATTTACATGTAGATCGGCTATTTTCAAATAGCCTATGTATACAATAGGGCTGAAGTGGTTAATGTAGGTTTTATGATATAATAATCTGCAAAGTAACAAAAGTTTTCAAATAATCGTAGTGGAGTAAAAGTACAATATTTGTCTCTGAGATGTGGAGTAGAAGTAAAAGTGCTGAAAGTACTTTACTGTGTGTGTGTGTGTGTGTGTGTGTGTGTGTGTGTGTGTGTGTGTGCGTGTGTGTGTGTGAGAGAGAGTGAATGTGCGTGTGTGCGCGTGTGTCAGGGTTCACACACTGCCATAGTAGCTATGTTTACGGTAGAGCAGAAATCAGAGATTATGGAATGAGGTGAGATCAGCACAGGTGTGTGTGATAACACATTTCTGAGATGTGCCAATAGTCTATATCGGATGATAAGACAGGTATGCTGGAATGAAACACTGGATCCCTTTTCATCTGCTGTTCTGGCTACAGGGGCTTGTTGTTGTCACCGAGGTTAATTTACATCCTTTTATGCTGAGGACAATGATGGAAACGAGTTAGGTTTTGTTTGTTTTTCTTTTAATTTGATTAATGCCAGTTGTCTAAAATGTACACATAGTCATTACATGTTGTACCCTTTCCACAGTGTTGCTCCTCCCTCCCTCAAGGGGAATTATTTGGAAAATTGTGCAGCACTGATGTCAGCTGGGGAGACTCCTATTGTGTCTGCACTGCAGCCACCGCCACCAATAAGGAAACCATGCATCATCTCATCTCATATGGTTAAACAATAGGCCTGCACTGTTGCTAGGACGCATGCATTTGTGCACAGGCCGTTGCATGTGCAACCATCATTGTGCGTGCGACGTGCGTGCGTGCATGCCACGTGTGTGTGTGTGTGTGTGTGTGTGTGTGTGTGTGTGTGTGTGTGTGTGTGTGTGTGTGTGTGTGTGTGTGTGTGTGTGTGTGTGTGTGTAGCCTGGTGGGTAGTATTATTACCACCTATCTGGCCAAGGGCACATCCATTGAAATCCAACACCTCTGTTCTGCTGTCGCCCATAAAAGCCCATGACATCCCACTTCGTTCCTACACAGTGATGCAATCAATCACAACTGTAACACAAGGCAAAAGAGACACAGTCATGTTCCACTATAATCATGGAGGCATTCAGTCGGTTACATTCATTCTGAGATGCCTATACCTCCAAATCCTCACCTTAAACCTCACCTTAAACCTCACCAGTACGCTCCTAAGCCTAATCACTGTTAGCTCGTGGGCCCCTTCATACGCCCTCACAACGTGTGGGCCAGTGGTATAACACAAGTAGCACAAGGTCACAGAGTAGCCTCTGTCAGTGGTGGTTCTCAAAGTGGGGTCCCGGGACCCCTTAGGGGTCCTTGAGGGGAATCCAGGGCGTCCCCAGCAAATGAGGAACAGTTTAAACACTAAAGCCATATATTTCATATTTCGGCTATAAAAACATTGTCGATCTACAAGCTCACAATGCATCGCACCGAGCTTGTAGATCGTCTATTTTTGAGAAATCGTGACAAACCTATCAATTTGGGGATCTTTGACATGAAAATGATTGAGAACCACTGTCTTCCCGGATCATACAGGTGGTCTGGCAAGTTTAGCCCATTGATTATACGACTAACAATACAATATACTTGTTGCCAACCATTTTTCAAAGCATACCGTAGTTTGTCTGCCATTGGATTCCATTCATTTCAGTATGGTGCACTTGCTTGACATAGATAATCCAACACACTCACTGTGCCGCTATTTTCTATTGTCAAAGTTAGGTTTTCATTGCTTTTACAATTTGAGTCAAACATAGTAGTCCCTGATGAAAAGATTGATTTACAAACTAAACGCAAACATCTATCAACTGCGAAGTTTAGCCAATTTTGACTAAGTCATTTCATTTGGAAATGTTGTAATGACTATGGAGAAAATATTTTTTTCACTAATGGAAAAATGGTCTATGTTATACGTATATAATATATGGACAAAGCTGTGAATAGACAGTGTGTCTTCTTACAGAATTCAAAGCTTGTGATTGAGACAAATGAATTGGCTTTTTACCATGTGGCTGTCCAATCCATCTAGAACAGGGTTGTATGTATATATATATCTGTCCCTTCAAATCACGGCTCATGCAGCTACGTGCATGACATCACAAAACACAAGCACTTCCAGCCACAAAATCCTGCAGTGGCTAGTGAAGTAAAAGTCAAACTTTTGAATGTTCTGTCATAGTTGAATATCTATGCATGTAAAATTAAAATAAGGTTTTCGGTGAATCTCTTTGTTGCGCCAACATTGTTCTTGTGGATCGGAAAGATAAGGTCGCTATTTCCATTTGGCCGAAGGAGACATACCGTGACCACACAAGTCTACAGTGTACATGCCCACAAACTGCCTGTTTGTCACTGCCGGGAAGGACTGTGCTTCATATTACTATTCATCACCATATTATTTTTCACAATACTGTATTGATTAGCCAGTATCAATACGGGACTAAATGTTCTCCAGCACTACGCCACAGACATTTGTCTCTGTTTATCTGTTGTTCATGCACGCACGTTGCCATACCCCGCAGGGGTCCAAAGTGAGAACACAGATCACAACACACTTTGTGATGTAGTGATTAGAAAAAACAATATAACAAGAAAAATACATTGATAACATATCTGGAAATACCGTCATATATTTACTGTGTACTGTCACGCACTGTTGTGTGTTTTATTTCATCTGGCCGTACTCGTGTTTACCTTCTTGTAACCTCATTGTTTTTAGTCTCTTATTTTCACAAAAGCCCTTCTAGCCCTTCATACTTGCATTGGTGTTCTCAGCCTGTCTATGTATACTGTATCAAATAAACCATAATTAAACCATAATAAATACATAATTGTTTCCATCACTGGGAGGGACAGCCCCTCAGCTGCTTATATCCCATTACCCAGAGGGACTGTATTTGCTACCTAGTAGTTGGTGGTCTAACAGCTGGGACACGTCTGATTGAGTATGACAATTTTAGGCAAAATATATGCTTTCAAAGGGGGTATGCATCATACACAGCTGCTTCATACACACAATGCACACCTATTTACTTACCCAACTATCGATAGCTAAAGTTTGGACAAGGTCATGCTGTTACTAAACTCAAAACAATTAGTAAGTATTTATTTATTATTTTCCATACAATTCAACATTTCAAGTTAGATTTCTGTATAGCTTATTAACTATTTGGCCTGCTATTTATTGGCCCTCAATTAGCTGGCACATTAACAACAGGGTTCCTTAACAGAAGCGATACCGCTAACCTTGATGGATAAGATCATTAATCCTTGTTTATTTTATTCTTTGCTATTATTATTGTTGTTGTTGTGGTTATTAATACTGTTATTGATTTATGTTTGGTGTAGTTGTTCGCCCATCTAAAGACTGTCAAGCACCAAACAATGTGTGTATACAATGTTGTATTTTATGGGCCGATGTAGGTATGAGGAGTTTATATTTGTATCTGTGTCCTTTGTTTTGCGGTGTGTCTGAGCTGAGCTGTCTGTGTTTGTGTTGTCTTTGTCATAAAATGTAAAAACCCATTAAAAATATGATTGAAAAAATAATAATTAGTTGACCTGTGAACTGAAACCTTTAACTTTTGCTGTGTTGTGTTGAGACAAACACCGTCATGTCACATGTATAATACATCATATGATGCTGCAGCAGCCAAAAATACAACCACTCATCAACGGAGCAGCTCATCGTTAGACACAAATAAATATCGCTTTTGATCTTAATCAGATAATCAGTTTAAGATGAATGCTGGGCCTGATGTGGGCCAATAATAGGCCCCTGGTTATGTTGTGGTCAATGCGTTTTTCCATCCAACCCCCGCTGTTATTCAGCTTCCAACAATAAACTTCAAAGATGAAATACGGAGCCTTCTCTCGTGCTCCAGGTGCATTCGGGCTACCTCGGTTCAACCGCTGAGACTACTGAGATGAGCCGAACTGAGATGTTGAATTTATTTCCACTTTTATGCCTACAATATGTCTTTTTTACGCTTTTATCACTGGGAAATCTCCATCTCGCAGCGCACGGGGATGAGAAAGCGCATGTAGCAATGTAACAAGGCACCAAAGTCAAGTCTGACATATTGATCCAATGTACACTTTAAGCTTCTCCATTTCAAGCATCCTTCTCAGTTACTTATCACAGTGGTTTTCAGAGTGGGGGCTGCCATGGGGTACCAGGAAGGGGGGGACACATACACATAACCAGAGGCCTATTATTGGCCCACATCAGGCCCGGCATTCATCTTAAACTGATTATCTTATTATGATCAAAAGCGATATTTATTTGTGTCTAACGATGAAAAAAAAAAATTATAAGAAATTATATAGAGAACATTTTTAATTCAATCCAGAAGATGATTGTGCCGGTATGACCTGAGGTCCCTATTTTGCTCATATCATTATTGTCAAAAATGTTGAAATGAAAAAAGCCGATCTACAAGCTCACACCGCATCGAATCACATTTAACAACTGGGGTCCACAGCCAGAGGTAACGGCTATTTGGAATCCTTAGCATGGAAAAGTTTGGGAATCCCTGACATATCGCATTGTTCTCTTTCATGTATTGTACAGGCTATTTGTCTCTCTCTCCTTGGCCGCATTCTCTCAGTTGTTTGGAAGCAAACAGAAGTGACAAATTAGTTAGCATTAAAGCACATTAAATACATACCAAGCTTTTTTCTCTCTCTTCTTTCAGAGAAATTTCAATTCCTCAGAGGGTTAGAATGATCTGATAATACTATAATTATGTGAACTGTACGGCAGCGTTCGTAACAAAGTTAGAAAGTTATGGAAATTGAGTTATCACTGCTGATCTAAATATAACTGGAGCATAGTTGTGAACATGACCACCAGAACACTACAACTCATTGTACTGCTATCCGCTCACTACTCGACTCACTACTCACCCGCTCACTCCCTGTCTGTCTCTCTCCCCCTCCATCTCTATCCCTGGTTCTGTCCATTGGGTGAGTGTGTTTTGTTAGGGAGGTCTGATTCTTCTTCATACTTGGCTGGGGCTTTATGGACAATAAAGATCTGATTTCAAAGTCCGGCAGGGTGTTGGGCCTGGGGCCTTGGCTCACAGCTATAGCTGCCCTGCTGGGAAGAGATACTCCACAGCCCCTATCCAGATGGCTATCAGCCTGAGCACAGTAGATACATATTCCACGGCGGTTCTCAAACATTTTCATGCCAAGGATCCCCAAATTGATATGTATTTGAAAATATTTTGTGCCATACAAGATTTGTGTTGTTAAAATGTTTCCAAATGTTTCCAAATTGTTCACATTTATTTTAAATTGCAGGTCTACAAGTTCACAACACATCGCAACATGATGCATTGAGAGCTTATAGATCAGTTATTTTTGGGCGGTGTAGCCGCCCCTATAAGTGGGGTTGGGATCTCATTAGTATTAGTTTCCTGCACTGTGATTGGCCCAGCTGGCCCAGTTAGCTGTACTGTGGTTGGCTGACTCTATTGGCTGACTCTATTCAGCACTGTGATTGGCTAGCGAGACACATGATGACATTAATAACCTGTAAATAAGATTATGGACTTCCAAAAATCCATTTTTTTGGAAGTGAGCTTCCATCACTATGATGACCAATAAAGATTATTTTCAATAAATGTATTTCTTTTTTGAAGTGAGCTTCCATCACTATGATGACCACTGTGATGACCACACCGCCCACTTCACACTGGGTGTGATTATTAAATAGCCGGGAGGGTTAAAGTGGTTAGACTGATTTTGATGCTAATTGAAGTAATTTTGCTGGGGACCCCCTGGAACCATCTCAAGGACCCATGGGGGTCCCCAGACCCCACTTTGAGAGCCACTGTTCTACTGAATGTGTATGGCTCCCGTCTCAGCCCAAGCTCCATACCTCCCTCATGAACAGAGACTTTCTACAAATTGACTACCAACCTAGAAACAGTGAGTGTTGTCTATAATAATCCGGCCACATGTCTGCTGGGAATAGACACTGAAGGGACAAACGATGCCCTTCAGGTGACTGTCCGCTTGTGAAGGCAGATATGCACAATGCTGTGTAGTCATGGGTTCAAAGCCCAGCCCGTGCCAAGTTTTTCACCTTGATGGGTAGATTCCCTATGAGGTGCCTGGTGATGTGCCAGAAACAGCAGGCCAGCTCCTGTCTGATAGTGAGTATAAGCTTATAGACCATGCTGTATGTTTTAATTGGGTCGAATCCCTTCTCTCATTGGTCACGACTTACGGTTCTCCAAGATCAGTGCCGTGAAGTAATAGAAGTAAAATGACTCAAAAGATTACTTTGGCACCCTCAATCATACAGCTCAGACCTGATATATGTAAACATGCATCTGCATGGGTTTCTATCACATTCTATGCCATGGCCTTGGTTCATTGCTATATGGAAACAACCCCGCAAGATCCAGCATTTGGCTTGTATGGATTCATAAGGCATTCTGCCAAATGGGTCCAAAACCCAGTACTCTGATGGGATCTTGGCTGGGAGGTCTAAACCTATTCCAGCGGATTTCCCCCCTCTGCTTTATATGATATGATAGTATACTGTAGACAGAGAGACAGGGCATATTGTAGCGAAATAGGGAAATTACAACTGACAGTTGAAGAATTGTGGGCATAAACTCAAAACATGACAAATTAGTCACAACAGCACAACAGAACGTTTGAATAGTTACGATGTTTCCTCTGGCATCCCTGGAGTGAGACAATGTTAACATTTGGGCATGTTCAATCAAAGACATTTATCTAATCTCTGTTTACCTAAGTTAAGTTGGCTGTGTACCCACAAGTCTTTTTTTTCACCAGTGCCTGGGTTGACACCTGTACAGTTACACACATTCACACCTGGGCGCTGTCTAGCACACCTATGTGTACTTCTGGTAAGCAGGTATGCTCTTCAAATCAGGATTTCCTCAAATAGCAAACAGCTGGAATGAGGACTGCCTTTGACCTCAGGACAAGAAAGCACGTGGGCAATTTTGCAGCCGATGAAGAATGACAAGCTTTTGACATAAATATGTACGTGCATTTCAGAGAAAAACGCCACTACAATAACTGATTTTAAAGCAAAGATAAGATCTTTTCGACTAAGTATAAATTAGACTTAACCCCATGTGCAACCACACCTATCATACACGCACTACACACACACTTTACGCTGCTTTCATCTGGGCGTGAAATGGATTCCTACTGTCTGCCAGTGCGCACCTCTCAGATCTCTGGAAGTGACTCTCTCTCCTTTTCTTTTTCACTCTCTAACTTTCCCACTCTGCTCTCTCACAAACACACGTGCTCTGTGCCACACATGGGCCGACTTTGCTTTCAGTGAAAAAGTGCTCCTTCAATCCGAGGAAAGTGCCTCCGCCTGTGTGCCGCAAAAGTCCATGAAATGCATTCCCGGGCGATTATCAGCGAAAATGATTAGAAATCCCATCAGACGTAATATTTTATATGCAGAGTTGAATTAGGTCTAAATCAAAAACACATGACGGCCCTAACCTTTTTAAAACAAACCACAGTCATGTCTGGAATCCCCAGGAGAAAGGCATGTTCATGGAATTCCTCCATAACTGGCAGAGAGAGAGAGAGAGAGATTCTATTATAACATATTGATACCGCCCGCTGCCACATGATTTTACATGTCCAGAAACGGAAAGTCTGTTGTGGGGAAAGGAAGAAGAAAATGAAGTTATGTAAAGTGATGGTCTTGTTACAGCAAGCAATGAAGACAAACTTTATCCAGACAACTGCCAGCTACACAGTCAAATTCTCAGTGCTAATATAAACTCTGAGCGTGTAAAAATGGACACAAATGGACAAAATCTGTGTTAAATTAACACTGAGGATTTAAGTGTGTACCCAGAATGGCTGCAATTGTTAATAGAAAGAATAGGTTATGGTATAATGTATACATGTGTTCTCTATCTCTCTGTCTGTCTCTCTCAGGGCTGACCTGATGGTGACCTTAAGAGATCCTGTCATACGTGTCCTCAAATAGGACACATATCATTGTTTTGCATAATATCTCCAGTCCTAATTGTGGTTGTATTTTGAAGCTGTTTGTTTATGAAGGTATTGTTGATGAAGTTCTATTTAGTGTGGACTCTAGACTTTTATTTTGAGTTTCAGAATGCATAAGCTCATTGAGTTTCCATACAATTTTCTTAATAGGTTAAATATGGTATCTTTAATTCATTAGATCAACCAAATACTCTCATTAGTGCAAGTTACCATTCTGAATTCACTTTACGCTTCAGACTGCTGGCTTCCATGACAGGCTTCCTGTTCACAGAGATGCGCGCACACACACACACGCACAGACGCACACACACACACACACACACACACACACACACACACACACACAGTCCTCTGTGGCACAGTCCAGTGTTTCCAGTGCAGATTACGCATTCAGACCATAACGATGTGTTAAAAGTTTTAAATGATTCTGAGATCAGCCCCTCGGCAGCTAATAACACTCCTCAAACAGAGGCACAGCTATTGGAAATGGCTTGTGTGAAAACCTCATAAATCCAATATTGATGTTTGTAAAAGTTTTTTTCGCATTTGAATTCAAAGTTTGGGTTGTGGCTTTATGTGTGGGGGTATGAGTTTCATAGCCCTTGCTGCCAGGGAACCCATTGTTAAGTTTCACAAATATACAGTATGTGAATCAATTGGAATGGCAACTCTTTTTTTCCTTTTTTTTCTCTTCTTCTTCTTTCTTGATTGTGCTGAGAAGCTGACTCCTGGGAGATACATTTCTTGTTTTTTGTTTAACTTATCTGACAGCAGCAATAGTTCATAGCAGACAGGGACAGACATACCTTCCAAATGCATCACATCCAATAATGCATAATGATAACATCACCGCCGAACGTGGGGTTATTAGATTAGATTTGGCCCAATCGTGGTGTGGTGTATATATTCTGGGTGTGGGTGTGGGGTGTGGTGTGTGTGGGGTGTGGTGTGAGTGTGCGTGTGCGCGTGCGTGTGCGTGTGCGTGTGCGTGTGTGTGTGGGGTGTGAACTGACTGATTTTCGTTTGTGATTTAGTTGCGATGGGCTTACAAACACAATGGATCATGCTGATTTGACATGATGATGATTTTACATAGGAAATGTCTGCACATAATGTGTTATACAGTATACAAATTCATGTTAGACACATTTCTGGTTTGCACATATGTTACTATTGATATTCTAACTACTTCTCACAGTTCAGATGTTTGACTGAATAGTAAACTGATGCTATAACCCTCGCCTTCCACACACACACACACACACACACACACACACACACACACACACACACACACACACACACACACACACGTAATTTATGTTCCGTCGTATGACCGAAAATAGCAAGACCTATAAGCTCGCAAGCGCCGCATTTGCAACCCGTTGTGAGCTTATATATCGGCTATTTTCAGCAGGCAACAAGGTCGTTCGATGAAGCATAAATGGGGCTTAACGCACACCACATGCACGCTGACTGTGCAGTCTGATTCATTATCATTACCGGCAGAGCAGTAACTTTGTTAGGACTGATCTTATCTAGTCTGCCCCGCTCACCGTTTGAAAACTCTGGCTTTCTCAGCTCTTTCTTCCTTGTCCAATGTGTGTCTAGAGGGCTTGTGGTGTCGCTGCTCATTTGCAAAGAGGTACACTGTCAAATCCTGAGTGCTCATTCAACTCAGGATTTTAAAGTGTAGCAGTGAAGCTTCCAGATGGCTAGAACACACAGGGAGATGGTCTGGTGATAGTGGTTGCAGATGGTCCTTGATGATGAACTCAGGTCAGCCTTACCTAGTATATACTACTACACCATAGGTACAGGAGCACACACATAGGTGGTACTACACCATAGGTACAGTAGCACACATACTACTACACCATAGGCACAGATATGTGGTACTACACCATAGATAGAGTAGGAATACAAGAACGCCCTGGGTCAAATCTGGCGACCTCGGAACGGTCGCCAGCAGGTATTCCTAATCTTAACCTCAGTAAAACTATGCCTAAACCTAACCTTATTCCTAATCTTAACCTCAGTAAAACTATGCCTAAACCTAACCTTATTCCTAACCTTAACCTCAGTAAAACTATGCCTAAACCTAACCTTATTCCTAATCTTAACCTCAGTAAAATTATGCCTAAACCTAACCTTATTCCTAATCTTAACCTCAGTCAAATTATGCCTAAACCTAACCTTATTCCTAACCTTAACCTCAGTAAAACTATGCCTAACCCTGACCTTATTCCTAATCTTAACCTCAGTAAAACTATGCCTAACCCTGACCTCATTCCTAATCTTAACCTCAGTAAAACTATGCCTAACCCTGACCTTATTCCTGATCTTAACCTCAGTAAAACTATGCCTAACCCTGACCTTATTCCTAATCTTAACCTCAGTAAAACTATGCCTAACCTTAACCTTATTCCTAATGTTAACCTCAGTAAAACTATGCCTAACCTTAACCTTATTCCTAATGTTAACCTCAGTAAAACTATGCCTAACCCTGACCTTATTCCTAATCTTAACCTCAGTAAAACTATGCCTAACCTTAACCTTATTCCTAATGTTAACCTCAGTAAAACTATGCCTAACCCTGACCTTATTCCTAATCTTAACCTCAGTAAAACTATGCCTAACCCTGACCTTATTCCTAATGTTAACCTCAGTAAGACTATGCCTAAACCTAACCTTATTCCTAACCTTAACCTCAGTAAAACAAATACAAGAATACAACAACCGCTGGGGACGAGCGGTCTGCGGGAAAAAAATGGCGGCGAGTGTGTTTTGGGGCGAGCCCTCCGGTTACCTAGAGTAGCATACGCATACGGTACATACATATACTACTAGACCATATGTAAAGTAGCACATGCCACATGCACATACAGTAAGTACTACACCATCGAGCACAGTAGAACACACATACCAAGCCCTCAGGACCGTGATGGATTATTGAGCAAGCCTACGAATTAGTGGCCAAATATGGTATTGCAAGCTTAGCACATAAGGGTTACTACTGCGCATGCTTCTATATAGCCGGAAAAAACGCTAGTGAGCTTGCTCTATTGGCACCAATGTACTTCCGGGTGGAGCATGTGCTGGGTGAGCAACTTGAATTGAAATGAATAGGTGGGGGCAGGGGCGTCCGTTTTTATTTAACTCTATAACATACATATATAATTATACACCATAGGTGCAGTAGTACACATACTGTATATACTACTGCAAAAGAAACACACACACACACACACACACACACACACACACACACACACACACACACACACACACACACACACACACACAGATCAATCATGTACAGTCCAACATTTAGAATGAATGATGTCTGTAAGGCATTAAAACCCTTATGCTGGAGTTACTGAGGTTTCTCTCTTTCTCCCCCTCTCTCTCTCCCCCCCCTCTCTCTCTCTCTCCCTCCCTCTCTCTCCCTCCATCTCTCTCTCTCTCTCTCTCTCTGAAGATATTTGTTCTGTTTTATGTTTCTGTATCAACGTCGTTCTGAATTGGATTATAGATAAAGAGTGTAAATGCTTTGACTGGTGGAGTTAAATTAATGTTGTGATGATTTAAGAAAATAGAGGGTTTTCTTATGAAGTAAAGGGAAGATGGAGCCATAGTACACAATTTCAACCTATGTGCCTCCTTCCCATTCATTCAGGGATGCAACAGAAACATTGAAATGTAATTATTTGGACTGTAATAATATGTAACTCTCTTATTATTTCAATATAATATGAAAAGGGGGAAGTTCTGCTATATATAGTACTGGGCAGGGGAGTTTGTTAGTATATAGCACCATCTTGTGGAACACGTTTAGAGATGTAGTCCAGCTATTTTCCTTGCAATCTGTCATTTTAAAGGACAGTGTGGCATGTTTTGGTCCCTGTGCACTTTATACCATTGTTCTTTCAAATTGATGAAATCACTTTAAAGATTTTTAAGATTCATCTTCAAAGTTAAAGTTTTTGTTTAAAGACAAAAGATTATTTTTGTAAACTAAGCAGCACTTCATTAGTCAATATTGTGTCTGTAGTGGATATAGAGTAGACACAAAATTACATAGCAAATAAGTACGTACTGTTGCAATACTATGGTCCATAAAGAAGAGGAGAACGAAATAGAAGCAAATGACATAATAATAAACATATTTTTCATAACATGGAGCCCTGATGTAATACTGTTACCGAATGTGAGATAAGAAGCAGTACATGACCACAATAAGCACCACCTAGGTACACTTATAACTTACCAGTTGTTTTCATCCTTTGTCATTTGCTGTGTAGCTCTTCGTATAGTTGGATTGGTACATGTTGTAATAGACTGCCTTTTCAACCAGTAAGGGTCTGTGAAAAGGAGTAAGGAAATACTGTCTTGAATACTATTCAACAAGTCAAGGAATCTCATTTTTCCATGCAGTACACAGTATGACCACATAGTGGCAGCACATATACAGTAAACATTGTGTAAGTGTAAGACATGTTTAATTTTCATGTGATTATGTTACAATAATTATTCAATTATTAAAGGACCTCAGTCACCATAGCCATGGACTGTTTCAGCTGCAACAGATTGGCAAGCAGTGACGCAACCTCAATTGTCACTAAATAATAAGTATAAACGTTATTTATATTGCACTTAAGTGTCACGTCCTGGGTCTGTCCCCTGCCTTCCCCATTCTCTGCTTAAACACATCCCACACACTCATAACACCTGTAAGCGGTGGGGGTGCAGAATAGACTCATAGTTCTTCTCAATAACTTTTCAGCCAAACAGTACAGACCAGCACACGTAAACAATGAATGAATAAATCCCCCGGTCCGTCACGCGCTCTCTTCTTCTCTCCTTCCCTCTCTAACTTTTCCCCACAGCGCCCCTAGCGGACACTCTCATACTGAACAGTGGTTATTTCTTATAACATAACAATACCCCATGGCTAAATTTCACTCTTACACACCTGACACTTTATATACTTTATATTATCACCCTCAACACCCTCACTGCCAGGTACCTGAACAAGTGCAAGTACAAGAGAATGAGAGGTAAAAGGTACACTGTAGCCTATAAACTAGAAATGGACCACTGTTGTCTGTGTGATGATTTTTTATTTACTGAAAACAAAGTGAACACTGAACAGCTTTTATTGACCACAGATTCTCCCCAGTCCTCACAGAAGACCGCTCCCCCTGTTGGAATATAATGGCAAACACACCATAAACAAATGGAAGGAATGGGCTAAAATGTGATCTAGCTGGGCGGTATTTTATAACTTTAAAAGTTATTAAATATATATACATATATATTTGTTTGCTTATAAGCTAAATGTTCTCAAATGGAAACAAATCCATTAGAAAAAATGTTGGACAAAATATCCTTCAAAACATTGGTAATCAGTGGTCTAGGACTCTGAAATCGGGATCACCATTGGACCCATGAATCTGGCATGGGTTAGGCCCCAGCTATAGCTTTGATCTCATGGATTCTATGCTAGGCTGGATGTGTGGTGAGGCTCGAGGTCCAGTCCCAGCTGGTTCCCACTGTTCACTCTAGCCGGGTCGAGTTGGTTCTCTGACTCAGCCACTCCTCTGGAAATCCTCCTGGTGGAAGACCCGGGTCTCCTGAACCAACATAGCAGTAAACATGAAATGTACATGGATTAAAGATAAATCAAATCTCACGAAAATGTACGGCCAAGTTCTAATGTGCGATTTGTGGAACGGTGTGAAAGGAGGCCCCCCCCCCCAATACTAGCGCTGTTTCCTAAACAATTAACACTATATGTTTAAATTATGTTTTAGTAATATTGTTCCTGCTGTTCTACACAATGCCAACCAAGAAATCACAGATTGAGGATTTAATTTGCTTTGAGACCACATATTGCTAGTTTGATCACTTCAAATGCTCTAATCTTAAAATAATAACCCCAAATAGTCCAACTACAAACTCTCAATGCGTCGTGCTGCTTGTAGATCGGCTATTAACGCTGCGCAACATGCTTCCATAAAAGACACACTGGCTTCTATGGAATCCAAATGACTGAAATCAGCCGTCGTAGTGACTGAGAACTTTAATCCATGAATGTATCAGCAGCCTATAGTGTCAGGTAGTCATTAGTGTTGCTAGCCAGGATGCCAGAGAACGTGATACTACTCGAAACACAAGAAAGGTAGGTATAAGTAGAGGTGTGTGTGTGTGTGTGTGTGTGTGTGTGTGTGTGTGTGTGTGTGTGTGTGTGTGTGTGTGTGTGTGTGTGTGTGTGTGTGTGTGTGTGTGTGTGTGTGTGTGTGTGTGTGTGTGTGTGTGTGTGTGTGTGTGTGTGTGTACCTGGTAGAAACAGGCGGCAGGGTGATGATGCGGGGTCGTGCTGTAAGGATCAGCTCTCCATGGAAAGCTTCCATCATAATGTTCTGTACAGTGTTCAAGAGGATGTCCTCACACAGGTCAGAGAATTCACGAGACCTGGACACACACATACACACACACATACACACGCACACGCACAAGCACACGCACACGCACACACAGACATCCATACGGACAATTATTTTCTCAGTTATGGAATTTCTCAGGAATTAATCACTGCATGATATGTCATTTAGGGACAGAGCACTGTTCACTCTCTATGAAAAGTGAAAAAGTGAACAATTTGGTAGACAGTTTACATTCCTAATCGGGTGCCATTTGGCACGGGTGCCATTTGAAGCCCATTCACTTACCTTGGGCTTCAGTCATTCCAAACCTTATCTACCTAATGTGTGAATGTAATAATATTTACAATAGTCATACGTGTGACGTCATACTATACAAATGGTGTGTCTATGGACAGGATGATTCATATTGTTCAACAAAATATAGTGATTATTACAATGTTAAAGAGCCTGCTTACTTGCGTATGCTGTCTTGCACAGGGTCTTCCTGCATCGACTGTGACGGCTGTTCTGTACACGGTGAGTGTTGTGTATTCTCCATATGTACCGTGTTCTGCTGGTCGTGCACGTGCCGTGTATTCTGTGCACGTTGCATGTGTGGCATGCTCTTTGTCCGCTGCCTCTTCCCTGACGGTCCTCCTTCAACACCCACACCGGCCACCGTGTGGCGCCGCTCCCTCCACCCAAACCCTGTCCCATCTGGTGCAGAGTGAGGTGGGGGAGTTGGATGAATGGAGGCAGATGGGGGACAGGGGGCACGGAGGAGTTCTAGGGAGGGGGACGAGGAGATGGATGGGGATTCAGGGGGCGGAAGACTTTCTCTGAGCTGGCTGAAGTAGGGGACGGGCTCCGATGCTCCATCCACCAGAGACTGATGGAAGGATGGGTCATCCAGAACGCTCCTGGAGGAGAGACAAACACACACAAGTGCAGATCACGATACACGCAAATAGAGATGCGGTGTGATATTCAGTTTATATAAATGCCATACCTAATCCCCAGCCCTCAGCAATACATGTCAAACCTGAACCTTGGCCACCGACGCATTTATCTGTGTCTGCATTAGTGTTTACCTGAGCAGAGAGCCAAGTATTTGCGTGACGATCTCTCTCTGAGGGCCGTGAGTCAGTGGGGGCAGTCCAGCAGCGTGGAGAGGTGTGCTAGAGGAAGCCGTTTCTGGGCTGGGAGACTTATCCTGGGGCGGTCTGACGAAGAAACATTAATCCAACTAGTTATGCGATCTCTAGTAGAGCAACCTTTTCGTTTTGGGCTGCAGTCACACTTATTTCCTGTGTCATCATGTACAGACCCTGATAACAGAAAGGGGTGTCAGCAGTGGCGGAACAAGTCAAAGCCGGGCCGGGGGGGCAGAGCACATGACCCCCCCCCCCCCACAAAAAAAATGCTTCAGACGAGCACTATACTGCTGCATTATGGTGCAATATGATAACCCATTAATGCTTGACGTTACATCACTTTATAACTGCGGATCTTACAAGCATAGGCTACTGCCGTTTTCTCTCACGCAAATTCAAAGCATTTGAGAGTTGAGAGCACCACGGACCCACTTCAACTATAATGAGCAGTACCCAACAGTTCAAGCTCAAATTCAATTTCAAACAATTTTACCCAAGAGACGATGGAGGCCTACAGTTGATAGTTGAGGGGCTATGATAATAATGCTTTAAATGAACCCGCTGCCTGACGCCCGACATGCCGAGAGAGTGATAACAAAATAAAGGTGTGTGTGGTATGTGACGGCCGGGCCCCTGGAGCCCCGGGACGGAGGACGGCCGCACACCCAGTCCCCCCCGATGCTCCGCCCCTGGGTGTCAAGAGTGCGAGAGCTTGTGAAGTGTGAGTATTTTGCTTGGACACAATCTGAGATTAAACCTTTAGAAACTAACTGGCAATTCTGATTTCATAAATAACACCAAAGTCTCTGTGTGTGGATGTGTACAGGTACAGGAAGTGTGTTGTTACCTATAGACATAGTGCTTATTGAGCTGGTCAGGAAAGAGTTTCTGGTACTCCAGTAGACTATGGGAGCGTGCCGTCACCCCCAGGTGCAGCAGAGCAGGACGAGGGGGTTCAGGACGCCTCCACACTGCTGCTGCTGCTGCTGCTGCTTCTCTCTGTGACCGCCGCTCTGCCCGCGTCGGCCTGGCACACATACCCGCCACTATGCCAATGCTGCTGCTGGAACGGATAGGGGGAAGAGTCTGAGGGGTGAGAGAGAGATTGAGAGATTGGGATTGAGAGAGAGAGAGAGAGAGAGTGTTGTACTCTTTTAGTGTTATATATGAAGTTTACCACTTTGTGAATGTATTAGTAGAGAGCTGGGTAAGAGGCCTTGTCAGATACAGGGTGGCAGAAGGACAGAGTCAGAGGCGGGAAAGTTGCAGCCTGCTGCAAACTGACACTCTAAACTCTCACCCAGTCCGCTCAGTAACGTAATGTCATACCTGGAGTTGTGAAAGACTCATTGCAAAATACACGGACCACCACAGTAATAAGAACCTAGACACACGAGTTAAGATGCATGACATGTGACACAGCACAACATAGATTCGGACATTAGGATATCCCAGCCTAAAGTCAACAGGTTACTTATAGACAAGAACTGGCAAATGTAAGACAGGGGTTCCCGGTTTGACCAGTCAATGTGACATGGACGTGGAGAGGTCAAAGCTCTCAGATGGGTACATTGTTCTATGAATAACGTTAATGAATGTACTTGGATTACACTGTGACGACATTCATCTCATGTATAAAGACACCCTGAATCCTGTGAAATCCTAGGCAGACCTGCAGCGGTCTGCTTCAGCTTGTGTTATTGGCTTATGGATGGCTGACTATGTGAATAAACTAATATGTGATTATATTCGTCGTTGTCTGTCGTAACTTTGAGTAATAAGTTAACACGTTCTATAACCTCTTAAAAGCAGCGTTGTTGGGAAGCCTTTCTGATTCAATAGAAATGATAAACATTAATGGCGTCAATCGAACAGGATAAAGTACGAGACCAGACTGGATGCCAAAAAACGGAATCTCAGACGCACATTCCCTGAGAAAGAAGGCCTTCTGAACAAGCAGGTAGATTACCTTTTTTTGATAGAAAGATGTATTTTTTTATATATATAAATATATATACATAACAATATGAGGGTAGGAATGTATGAAATGTGAAGAAAAGATTCCGTAGGGCTACCACGAAATGGTCTCAGTTTTGCTTTAAACCAAACTTATTAAGGGGAACGTACCAGAGGCCCAACGGACTGCTGAAACTGGAGAGGTCACAGGAATGTATGGAATGTATGTGCATTGGCTCGGGTTTAACACACTGAGTCTATCCTTAGACACAGCTCACTCCCGGGTGACGGGATATACTCAAACAATGACTCTCGGGTGACGGGAGACGTAATCAAACAATGATGTAGTAGCTACAACGTTTTCACTCTTATTCAAAGGGTGGTTTCATTGTTTCTGAGATTGATCACACTTATACCTGGTGAAGGTATTTACAGTTTCGTAATCAGAAGAAGCAGTCCGGTAATGTAGTTGATGGAAACCTGTGGCATCATAATTCTTCTGAAAGATGTTGGGATTTATTTTCGGAGCATTTTACGATTCGTGGACGTGGTAATCATAGCTGGGTCTAAAAACTTGAGACTTGTTTTATTTGAAAAAAAGTAAATCTCTCAACTACGTGTGGATATATTTTTTATAAGGACCTTTGTGTTAAGCCTTTTTGCCTACATTCCATTTGAGAAAATATATGTGCTTAAATGTCAAATTGCTCATTGCTATTCCAAGTGCTATAAATGTGACGTCACAGCTTTACCTTACTAACAGCATAAAAAACAATGTCAGCACAAGTATGATGATTGTGTGAAAAACATGGTTGTGACCTGATCAATCAAAAACATGTTTTTCTTCAAACACTTAAGATAAAGCATATTCGGCTATTTGCATATGACCACAAACATGGGTGAGAATATGTGTGTAAAAGATGTGAGAATGTGTGTTTAAATGTTAAGAGCAGAAAATAACTGTATGATGCTCTACTGACTAACAGTCTCAGATATAGACAATAAAAATATGTAAACCAACTTTGTAAAAACGCAGCACTGTTTAAAATGATTGTAAAAAGGATTTTTTTTCATCTGCAAGGAGTCCAAAGTAAGAACAGCAGTTATTAAAATAAACATGGAAACATGGCGCAAACGTGCCAATGAGAAATATTGATCTCATATCGGCTTAAAGCACATATATAACTATAGATCCAACGGTTTTAACCGTTGGAAGGAGGGAATGTTGTACTCTTTTAGTGTTATATATGAAGTTTACCACTTTGTGAATGTATTAGTAGAGAGCTGGGTAAGAGGCCTTGTCAGATACAGGGTGGCAGAAGGACAGAGTCAGAGGCGGGAAAGTTGCAGCCTGCTGCAAACTGACACTCTAAACTCTCACCCAGTCCGCTCAGTAACGTAATGTCATACCTGGAGTTGTGAAAGACTCATTGCAAAATACACGGACCACCACAGTAATAAGAACCTAGACACACGAGTTAAGATGCATGACATGTGACACAGCACAACATAGATTCGGACATTAGGATATCCCAGCCTAAAGTCAACAGGTTACTTATAGACAAGAACTGGCAAATGTAAGACAGGGGTTCCCGGTTTGACCAGTCAATGTGACATGGACGTGGAGAGGTCAAAGCTCTCAGATGGGTACATTGTTCTATGAATAACGTTAATGAATGTACTTGGATTACACTGTGACGACATTCATCTCATGTATAAAGACACCCTGAATCCTGTGAAATCCTAGGCAGACCTGCAGCGGTCTGCTTCAGCTTGTGTTATTGGCTTATGGATGGCTGACTATGTGAATAAACTAATATGTGATTATATTCGTCGTTGTCTGTCGTAACTTTGAGTAATAAGTTAACACGTTCTATAACCTCTTAAAAGCAGCGTTGTTGGGAAGCCTTTCTGATTCAATAGAAATGATCTACAAGAGAGAGAGAGAGAGAGAGAGAGAGAGAGAGAGGGCAGCAGGAACAGAGGCACAGTGATGTTAGTTCAGAATGGAGCCTCTGCCCCATATGCCATACTACGTTATAGGGCATTCACGAATAGTGATTTTTAGCATTCGAATTATTCGACCTATAAGTATTCGAATATTCGATTAATCGATTTGATTATAAAAAAAAAAAAAAAATAAAAAAAAATAAAAAATTCAATGGCATTGATGACTCGACTCAAGGAATGTGAGTTGACGTCACACCAGAGCTCACAGCTGCGTGTCTGCTTTTTTTAAATTATTTTTTAATAATTTTATTTTTTATAATCAAATCGTTTTTTTTTCTTTTTTTTTTTTTCGAATAATCGAATAGTGGTTTGATAGTCGAATATTCGAATATTCGACTATTCGGTGAATGCCCTACGTTACGTCTACACAGTGTTTATTGGTTGAGCCACGAAGCGAATGTGAAACTATTGTAATGAGGCTGTCTGTGTATGTCACTCTGTCCACAATGATTCAATAGTATCATTGTCAAATCACACATAAGGTCATGGTGAGGCTTCATATATTGGATCTCTAAATCAGTATCTGATATGGTGCTATTTGGTGGTCAAGGTCAAGAAGGTCAGTTATACATATTGTCGTACGTTGCTGTATTCATTGTCAAGGGATGGAAATACATTTGACAGCTTGTCTCAAGCCGTTTCACATCCCTGTACTAGGTTTCCTACATTACACAAGTATGGAATTTGATGTCTAAGTTTGAAACACACTACCAGATCAACCAAATGAACATTATCTATGCCATCATTCATTTAGGACACTGAGGTCATCTAGTGATGAGCCACATGGCTCCACTATGCACCTTCCCCTACATTTATTGAAGTATTGTGTCTGCATATACATTTTGATTACTACCATTTTCACATACACGCATAATACATTTCAACGAGCGAGGGGGGAGCTGGGTTGAACGCATGAAAATGAGTCACCTTGTATTTCCTGACTGGCAGCCCACTCCTCACTACTACCGGATGTTCCTGAAAGAAGATGAGACATGAGTGACCAAGCAAACATTTGGGGCCATAGGCAGTTATCTAACAATCTCTGCAGCAGAACCTTGTTTACTGGAGTCGCTGAACCATCATTCAGGTCTTTCTCTGTGATGGTAAACTCATGCCGCTGTCTCTCCTGCTCTTCCTCCCAGAGCTGCAAAGCATCCTGGTACTGAGTTAGAGCTTCCTTCTGGGTAATCTGGAGGATTAGAGGGGCGAGAGGGGCGAATGTGAATGTGAGTTTATTAGAGTGTTTTATTAGAGTGTGTTTGTGTGCGTCTGTGTCTGTGTCTGTGTCTGTGTGTTACCTGACAGGTCAGATCTAGCTGGTAGATGGCTGGGCTACCAGAGGCAGTCAATGTGAGGACAAACAGAGCGCCCTCCCCTGGACACAGAGTGCCTCGCTCTGGATGGATCAGCACTACCTGATACACAATCACACAGACTGGTCCAATAGTCATAGAAAAATCACTGACATCTACTTGGCATTATAGCTGATTTAAATAGGTAAAGGTGTATGTGCATAAATACATATGGATTAATCACAGGCTTGCACACAAATACCAAAGCACAGTCACACATGAATGTTCAATAAATGTTCTCAAATAGAACCTTGTCAACTAATCAAATGCAAGTTTTTATAATTGATTTGAAACTAAATTATGAAAATACAGTACTGTATATTGTGTACTACTTTTCCTTTTTGATTGTGTGCTGTATGTTCTCGCTTTTAGGATTTAATGTGCCTTTTCGGAGGCTGACCACCCAGCTGGATTCTGGGAAGCAGAATGCACGCACCCCTACCTGCTGGTTGTCCCATGCATAATGCACCGTGTCAGTGTTTGACACATTGTTGAGGAAGAGGATTCTAGTGGGGCGGGAGCACACTGGGATATCACCAAGCACAATTCTCTCCTCTGACAGGAACACCGCCTGCAAACACACATCCACAAAGACACACACACATGCACATTATGCAAGCACCCATGCATATTATGTAAGCACCCATGCATTCGCACACGCACACGCGTGCACTGCACACACGCACACACACACACACACACACACACACACACACACACACACACACACACAGAGCTGGTGTTCAGTACAGTTACAGGGCAGTACAAGACACTTTTACATTTCCAAGAGCTCACCGCTTCACTAACCTACTGTATCTATTCTATTCTATGCTATGGTCAAGTTACCTGTCCAGGTAAGGGTACTCTCTGGACACAGGGCACAGATGGCTGGGCATCGAGCAAGTGACGAGGACCCGACGAACCCAATGCCCGAGAATCACACCCACAACCCTCAAAGCTCACCACCATGGATTCCCCACCCTGGATGTGAATAGGGACATTCACCTGGAGACATAAAAACAAAGACAGAACTTGATGTCAAAGATAGATAGATAGAATAGAGTCGGATGCAGATAGCAAACATGTTGGTCTATGCTTATATGGTACAACAAATGCACATAGGGCAGAACTTTGACCATGCACTGTGACTTTGATATTAACCCCTTTTTTCTAAAATAGCCGATCTATAATCTCACAACATGTCACGATGTCAGCTTGTAGAACAGCTATTTTTGAAGATTTTTTGAAAATCTTTTGCAAATCGGCACGACAGAATTAAAGTGGTTAAAATACAATTGTAATAATTAGTTTTAAAACTGTCAAGCGTAATTTATGTGTCACTTAGCTTTTACGATACAACCGCTCCCGCTGGGTGCGGGTGTAACAATACAACATTTACATGGACAAATTCAAAGGAACCATTAAGCAACGCCTAGGTTTCAAACCCAGATTGTTTGCACTTACACTGTACATTTTGGCCTCCAGAGGAGCAAGGACCCACTCTAGCTGGGCTGTCTTCCCGGGCAGGACCTCTCCCTCTGGGCTAAGGCAACATAGCACTGGCTGGTTAAAGTTGTCCATCTGGAGCTGCTTCAAGGGGGCTGTGTCCACATTGTAATGGACTGGTACCCCACCTCCATTATACAGCTCATACACCTGCAGACAGGCCACATGATGCTACAGTCACACACACATAAAAATCCACATGCACTAATTGCACTTTCTCTAACACTCCCCCCCCCCCGCCCCACACACACACCTTCCCCCTCTCTCTCTCTCATACGCAAGCTCGCACACATGCAGACCCAAATGCAATTTCCCTCTCTTTCTCTCTTTCTCTCACTCTCTCACACACACACACACACACACACACACACACACACACACACACACACACACACACACACACACACACACACACACACACACACACACACACACACACACACACACACACACACACACACACACACACACACACACACACACACACACACACCTGTCTGGGTGGACTGAACCCTCCGATGGCAATGGGAGTGAAAACATGTCGACTGGAGGTGTAGTGGAGGTAGGGTCTGTCTCTCTCCACTGTCACCCCCTGGAAGTTCAACTGCACACAAACACACATACTGTACATACAGTACATGGAGATACTCTACACAACTTGGGCATGCAATTAAACGTTAAAGCTGCAATCCATAATACTTATGACCTACCCAGGATTCAAGCCTGAGTCTCCTGTGCGAGGGATGACATTTATATACTGCTGAGCTAAGACTAAACGGGTATGATATTGCGCTTTGAGCTTCAGCCAATACCACTTTTCCACCAGTTTTGAGATCACCTCCAACCGATCTATTGATCTATTGACACTACTAACCAATACAGGGTTAAGAACCAGTCTTCATAGTCATGTAATATACCATATGGTAATAAAGAAGGGGAAATTATATAAATCAAAATGAATTATCTTTGCAATGCTAGGCCCACAAATGCACAAACGTACTTACTTCAGTCAAGATAAGTTGATCTTTGTCCCTTTTGTAGAATCGTACTAATGCTTAATTTATGCTCACTTCATACGATGGTGTCGTGCGTCGGAAATAGCAGATCCACAAGCTTACATTACAAAAACGCATTGCATCATACAACTCACAAGCTCACATCGTCAGGGACGTGCACAGATAGACTCTAGGTGGTGCTAGAGCACCTGCCCTTTGCCCTCTTGACCAGAAGTGCCCTTTTGAAAAAAAGACGAAAAAAACCTGCTGTAAACCCCAGTTTACAGCAGGGGTCTTCAAAAGGGGGTCCTCAGAGTTACTACAGGGGGTCCGCCAAATCTTTATGTGATATGATTTTTCTTTTTACCATAACCACTCGAAACCTAGCATCCATTCTCTGAGGAGAACCTTTGCCAAAAATAGCAGATCTACAAGCCCACAACGCCTCGCGCTGCGAGGCGTTGTGGGCTTGTAGATCGGCTATTTTTGGCAAAGAGGTATAGGTGTAGAGGGAAAAAAGAGCAGACCAAGTAAACAAAAAATTATAATTTACTTGAGCACCTGCCCCTCAAAATATTTGTGCACGCCACTGCACATCGTGTTGTGAGCTTGTGGATCTGCAATTCTCTGTACACCCCATCGTTGTACAGTATGACTTTCTGAGCTTTATTTACAGACTTGAGTTGAATACAGAGTTCAGCCTCACCTGAATCTCTCGTCCGTGGGAGAGTTTAAACAGGATGGGCAGTCGGTCTGTTCCTACAAACTCATGCCTGAGAAGTGAGATAAACACGTATAACAACATTACCGTCATCCTATCTAAATAAGTTGTACAAGTTACAATTATAAAATACATCCTATTCTGTATTCTATCTATAGTACGCTGCCATTGACCTGTAGCTGATGTGGACTGCCCTCTGCTGGCCAGGTTGCAGAGTTCCAGAGCTGGGGGAGATGCTGAACAGATGGTTGTCCTGGACCTAGCAACACATGTAATAACCCATAATCTATTTTGAATGTTTTTGATAGATGCTAGTTCTAGAATACTATGCAAATATATGTTGGTTACTTGTTCACATGTTTTATTGTTTAGATTTGTTTTGTTGTTAACATTTGATGTTCTAAACTCTGTCTGACAAAGACCTAGACATGATTATGTTCATGTACCTTCATCTGGGACAGCTCAGCGCTGCTGAACTCTCCGGTCTCTGCCCAGTACTCCAACTCTATCTGCTGGTCCTTTGGAAACAAGAATGTCCTGGGAGGAGAGGAGAGGAGAGGAGAGGAGAGCCAGCCAGTCATCAACAGGACACGGTCTATATCAGTGATTCTCCACCTTTTTAATTTCAAGGACCCCCAATTTGATTTGCATCAGGCCATGGAGCACCGTTTGATACGATATTTTATCTCTGGGACCCGGATCTACACTGCAATATCATCAGTGTTCATTTAACGCTGAATGACCCCTAACTGTTCATTTTGTTCCCGACTATCGATCATTTAGCTGGGGACCCCCTAGAACCCCCTCAAGGACCCAAGGACTACCTTGAGAACCACGGGTCTGTATGACAATCTTGTCAGAACATCAGTAAAATGTTCAACGACTCTAATTCATAACTCAAGTGAATACAGAAATGAGGTAAGCATTATCACACGTAAGATCAGCAAAGGTTTCTAAATAATTTTAAAGGCCCAATCCGGAATACTTTTGAACATATACATTAGGTTTATAATCTGAACGTCCTTCCCCATCATAAACACAAAGACACGTGTTTTACTGAAGCATTTACAAACTTTGGACCTTTAACTAACTCAACTCTACACTCCAGTTTGCTCTACTATAATGATCCTCTCCTATCCTTTCCTTCTCCCCCATCTCCTCTCCTTACCAGTCTACAGGGATGGAGCCAGGGTTAACAAACAACAGGAGAACGGTGGCGGGCTCCGAGCCCAGCGGAGCGGCACTGAAGTTCACATCCAACACAGCTGTTGTGAAGATGGAGGGACAGCGACGCACACTGGAGAGAAGTCATACAAACACACACACACACACACACACACACACACACACACACACACACACACACACACACACACAATGTAAGCTTACTGTGTGATACAAAACAACACGCAATTATTCAATTAATAAAAAAAACTAATCGATAGAATAATCGCTAAGTGACGGATCCATTAATGAGCGTCACATGTGTTGTACGCTTCAACCTAACCTGTGCCTTGTGGGCGTTCCATAGGTGAGCTCTGGAGGGGCGGGGCTAGAGAGCAGGTGCTCGTTGAGCCCGTCCAACGAGAGGAGGTTCCACAGTTGTACCTTGCTGAGCCCGTCTACGCTGCCCCCGCCGCGCGCGTCCGTCACCTGCAGGGTGGGGAACACTCCCTCACCGCGAACTTCACACAACATCTGCATGGTTGATAACACACACCCTGGAGAGAGCGAGAGAGAGAGAGAGAGAGAGAGAGAGAGAGTGCAAGTTAAGCCCCCAGAACCGAGAGGGAGCAGTGAAGCGCATTGGACATGCTGGCCAATCATAGGTACTGCAGCGTATTATGGCTGGGGCCAGAGAAATTAACGTGCGAAAACGGTTTCGACCAATGGGCTCGACTCACGAGCTTGCGCACGGGGTTTCGCATGAGGTGGCGCAAAACGCGTCACCTCTGTGACGCAAAACGCGGCACATAGGCCCCAAATAGGCCCCGCCCGTCACATTTCCCAACCCAGAAGAAGGGGTGAAAAGGGAGTATGCGCTGGGTGAGCAACTCCATACAATTGTATTATTTGTAACTCTATGGTGCAAGTATATAACTCAGGAGGCTACATTTACATTTTTCTAATTATGATCTGTGTGTGTGTGTGTGTGTGTGTGTGTGTGTGTGTGTGTGTGTGTGTGTGTGTGTGTGTGTGTGTGTGTGTGTGTGTGTGTGTGTGTGTGTGTGTGTGTGTGTGTGTGTGTGTGTGTGTGTGTGTGTGTGTGCGTGCGTGCAATGTGCATACCTGTAGAACTCAGTGTTTGATAGCTGATGGTCCACTGGTAGCGGCCCCGTCTGTGTGGTGTGACTGTGGGTCGGACCAGCATTCTGGAGCAGGAGGCGATGGTTCCTCTGGCAGAGTCCAGCTGGAAGGCTGAAACACCACAACAACACAAGGTTTACAGCAGGATAAAGTGTGTTGACCACATCATGGCCCTGGTTCTATATCAACCGGAGCCCTGTGTTCCATGCCTCTCTACTTTCTCTTTTTCTTTTCTAAATGAAGTAAAACCTACCTAAAAATGATAATGATGATAATAATAATAATAATATCTCCATATGGCCATTCAAACTTACTATACTATGCATCAGTGTAACTTTTCTTTAACCCTTGCAGTCAATAGAATCTTGATACACACAGTTTTGCAACATTTTGGGGTCATACTGTATTGCTTCCATAGCTCCTTGTTCAAACATTACACACACACACACACACACACACACACACACACACACACACACACACACACACACACACACACACACACACACACACACACACACACACACACACACACACACACACACACACACACACACACACACACACACACACACACACACACACACACAGCATACCATTGGGTTCAGTGTTGGGGTCATATATAAGCTCTTTATCCTGTAGTGTCTGTTGTACAGTGAGACAAAAGGTCACAGCACAGAGGCTTCTGTTGACCAGAGGAATCTCAAATGACTGACAGCCTCCAACCAGCATCTCCCCCAAATCCAGGACTGCATTCTCTGCCTGGAGTGGAAACACATTCAAAAGGCAGGGTCAATTTAAACACAAGCAAAGGGCAGAGATAATTTAGTTCCAGTTATATTGAATCAAAATGTAAATAACAGATTAGCTAATTTGCGACTGACCAATTATCAGCGATAATTCTTTTTTATTTAATTATTATTAAAGATATTTTCAAAATACGCAGGATATAGAGTCTTGGTGACTGTTCTTCCTGAACTAAGTGAAGGGAATTGTACCCAGCTTGGCACACAAGATTGTTGCTAGGTTTTCCCTTTCTGAGTTTTGAAAGAAGCTTCTCAGATATTCTGTAAAGATTTATGTATGCGCGCGCGCACACACACACACACACACACACACACACACACACACACACACACACACACACACACACACACACACACACACACACACACACACACACACACACACACACACACACACACACACACACACACACACACACACACACACACACACACACACACACACACACACACACACACAGATCCCACCTGTATGACACCTTTGGCCCCCGTTCCCATTACTTTAAGGGACAGGCTGGACTCCTTACACCCAGGGTTCTGGATCGGCCAGAAAGTGAGGTCACATGTCAGCGTGTGCGTCGTTTCCTCCAATGGGCTGAAGGACCATGTCTGAGCCTGGGTTACCGACAATAACAAACAAAAAGACATTCAACCACATGCCTTATGAACTTCTTTGACCAGGGTCCCCCAGGGGTCTATCCTAGGCCCTCTCCTTTTTTCCCCTCTACACCAAATACCCCCAAATAGCTGATCCACAAGCTCACATGAGCTTGTAGATGGGCTATTTTCGCTGAATGGTTGCCCCCCAGAATAAGGACGCTAGAGTTGTTCATGTTGTTAATAATTCCTGTTAATTTTCGTATTCAAATATTAAGCTTGTGTATGTATATATATTTCAGTCCCTGACCGCACTCTCATTGGGCTGCAGTTCCCCTGAGTCTGGGTGTACAGCGATTATCTTCTGGTCCTCTGCAGAAATCCTCCATTGGAATCTACCAAATGGCAATAAAGAGCATTAAGCAGAATAAGCACTGGAGCTCTATACATCTTTACTGCTGCTGACAGCTGTTTCCCTGAGGTATGAAGTCCAACCACTCACCTCAGAGGCAGGCGGCTGAGGTTCCTGATGCGATGGGAGCGCTGGGACTGGGAGCCCACCGCTGTGGGCTGGAAGTAAAGACCACTCTCTCCTTCCATAGACACACACAGCGTCTCTGCCACACTGACCACTGTTAACTCCTAGAGGAGAGGAAACACACACAGAAAATTGCATACAAAAATAACACTTATCTTGGTCTGAATGCAACCATGTATACCTGTGTGCATGCGTGCGTTCGTGTTTATACCTGATGTGTGTTAGTCTCTTGGGTATATACTGTGTGTGTGTGTGTGTGTGTGTGCGTGCGCGTGCGTGTGAGCGTATGTGCATGCGTGTCATGTATACCTGTGTGTGTTTGGCTGCGTTGAGCTGCAGAGACATGCTGAAGCCCTCTTTGGGGCTGTCCTCTGTAGGGGTGGATGCCAGGGTCAGGATCTGGTGTTCACCAGGATGGACTGAGCCACAGCCAGGCACCACGAGCACAGAGGCTGTCTGGGTGGAGTCTGGGCTGGGGTCTGGGACCTGATCCTGGTCCAGGTAAAAGGTGAGCGGCAGGTCTCCAGAGTTGTGGAGCAGTACTGTCCGGTAGGCAGGAACACTCAGTGCAGGAAAAACCTACAGTACAGCGTGTTAACCAAAGTGTGTTAGTGAGGACTGAACAAATTTAAAGGGATATTTCACTTTCAAACATGTTTGGGGTCATTTTAACATCTGCTCTTGTGAGCACCCCAGACAGTTTTTAAGTTGCTTGATTCAGTATTTAGATATTTTATATTAATTTTAACAGACACGCCCCCTTCCTATACAAACCCATTGTAACTTCAAACTCCATTTTAACGACTTTGAAAACACCTGTCCTTGGTTCTGGTGACTGATACTGTACTTCTAATGAGTGAGGAGACCGTGAATTACTTTTTAAATTTATGTTGTTTCATTTTTCATTTCTTTCCCCCAAAAAATATAAATACTGAATGAAGCAACTTAAAGACTGTCTGTGCTCACAAAAGCCAGATTAGACATTAGAATGACCCCCAAACATGTTTTAAAGTGAAATATCCCTTTAAGCAGGCACTACTCTCTCGACCACTAGGAGCAAGGTAACCATTGCTAAGTCAAAAGTGTAATTAGTACTGATCTCAATTGAACGTTTTTTGTTTTTTTGTCTTAAAGGGACATTCCACCAAGGAACATTTCTGCAGTAAACTCTGATGTGAGACAGAGAGAGACAGACAGACAGACAGACAGACAGACAGACAGACAGACACTGGTATACTTGAATGTTTTTTTGCGATGATAACATCTTACCACTAAGGGGTGCAGCAGGGAGCAGCGTGGAATGAAGTGCTCTTTGCCAGGCTGGAAGGAATGACCTATGACCCTGACCGTCACACACCAGGGGGGGCACAGCAGCCGCTCATCCACCTGCCGATGGTCCCGCAGTATCTGCAAGGGGGGGGGGGGGCGGCGGAGAGGTTTGCATTTTAACCACTTGAATCCTACCTTTCGCCAGAAATACCAGATCTACAAGCTCACAACACGTCTATTCTTAGCCTAGACGTTGATTAGATGTTTTTAAGCGTCTATATATATAGACGTCTATATTATAGATTATAGATTTCAACAGCTATAATTTAGACGGTGAAAAAAAACGTTCACTTTTAGACCATATATAACCCGGCTTTAGACAGAGGACTAATAGCCGACTATGGCTCACTGCGTATACGTTACCTTATAGACAGCAAAGCACTCCAGCTGTGCTCCGTGCAGGGTGTTGAGCTGCTGGGGGTCGTAGGTCACTCTGAACGAGGTGCACTTCAGCGGGCCCAGATCACATGACACGGGAGAGACGGAGAACGGGGAGTCTTGTGCTGCGGTCCACAGCAGGCTGTCACGTGGAATAGAAACAACATGTTGAAACACAACATGCGTTTTTTCAGAAAACTGTTAGAAGACATTTTGTAGAATCGGCCTCAGGTCTTAATGGTTTAATTAGCAACACCAGTTTTGTTGTCAATACAATCCCCATTCTACCCTCGATTTGGGGAAAGTACCTGAGTTTTCCTTTGGTGTGGTTGGTGATGGACACAGACCGAGAGGCAGAGGATGATGAGGATGATGATAAGGAGGGTCCGTGATTGAAGAGCAGTTCAGCAGGTTCCACTGTGACGTGAGGAGAGGAGGAGGAGGAGGAGGAGGAGGAGGAAGAGAGAGGAGCCATGCCACCAGAGCAGGCCTGGTAGTATTCCTCCATTGGAGAGTGGTCCATGACTGAAGCACTGTCTGCTCCCTGGTCTGGGTTCTAGAAAAGGTTCAAGGTTCTTAATGTTGTGTACAGGTGTATATAAGAGTAAACAACGTAAATATTAAGACCTAAGGCCGATTCTACAAATACCTGCTAAATCAGTAGTTTTCACATTTTCAAGATAAAAAAAAATGTAAAAAAATAGCAGATGTACAAGCTTTCAGCACGGCACGAAGTGACGTATATCTGCTATTTTTGAATAGCCAACGCAAAAATCTAAAATGACACAGATGCTTTCCCGGTTTTAATGGGTTAAATGAAAGGAAGCAACATTAAATAGAGCCTTCGCTAACCTTAAGTTATGATGAATGTTATACTTGTTTATCCATAGAAATAAATCTAAAATAAAACCACGCTTCTAACTATAACAACTAATCTTATTTTTATTATGAGGTCTGCAAAACACGTTAATATATTATGCTCCCAGGTTTTCTATTCTTGGGCACAGCTGGGCCCTGCAACATATCAAAAACACAACACACACATAGAACCCCCCCCCCTCCTGACCTCTTCAAGTAAGCAGAGCGCCCCCTGCTGGTCCAGCTGTAGCTTGCAGTCTAGCAGCATGGCACTAAGGAGGTCCGGTGGGTACTGTGCCAGTCCACGGTGACGGTGACGGCGATACAATGCCAGGTGTCTGGGTCGAAGCAGGGCTGGTTGTTGGAGCTCCCAATGGCAGGTACCAATCAGGTCCAGGAACACTGGGTCCTGCAGGGCAACAAAGGGATTTATTTCCAAAATGGTTAAATTGCGGAGAAAAGGGCATTAAAAATACTTGTGTGAACTCTTACCTTATGCAGTATAAGACATGCCACTCTCCTGTGGTGTGCTATAGGGTGTGTGGGCCTGTAGACCACCTTCAGTGTGGCACGGCTGTGTGGTCGGAGGGCGCCCCCAGCTGGTTCGATTGTGAACACACTGTGACCGCTGCAGTCCAAGTCCCATTGGTAGACGGCCTCGGCGGGAGAAGCGTTAAGCAGCTCCACGCTCCGCACAACCTCCTCTCCCTGCTCGACACGGCCAAAGTCCACCGCAGGAGAGGACAGGGTCACTACAGGCCCTGGACAGACAGAGAGACCTTCAGTCAGTACGGAAACACCACACAGTGCCATTAACGAGAGCTTTCCATCAGCAAGATGGAATCTGGTTAACCACTAAATCCCTATTTTTTTACTTCGACGTACAATGGTGTCTTGCTAAAATAGCCGATCTACAAGCTCACAAAACATCGCATCAAGACATGTTGTTAGCTTGTAAATCTGATATTTTCGGCATTTCTGAAAATCTAATGTTTTAATTCGTTTTTTACAAAATCTTTTGAACAATTCTGAAAATGGACCCTCATCCACCGCCTGTTCGCTTCCCATCCAAAACGATTCATTGTGCACCTACCTACACATTTCCCGGTGAGTTTGAGCAGGGCTTTGCTGAGCTCTCCGGGATAGTTTAGGGACAGGTAGTCGACGGAGACCGCGTCCACCGCCAGCGTAGGGGCGTAGGTGACCGTCACCCGTAGCGACGCGCCAGGAGCCACCTCCCCGTTGGCGACGTCACAGCTGAACTCTGACCCGAGCAGGGGTGACGCACCCGGCAGCCGGGAGAGGGAGAATGAGGTTTTCACCTGGAGGAGAGGGAGGGAAGGAGGGGAGAGAGAGAAAGAGAGAGATGAAGGGATGTAAGGAGAACAGTTTTCTATACTGTGCATGTGTGCATTACATTACATTACAGTCATTTAGCAGACGCTTTTATCCAAAGCGACTTACAATAAGTGCATTCAACATAGGTACTGTAGGCAAGAAAACTACTAATCACCAGAAGTCTTAAGTGCATTCTCTTCTAAAACAAGCAACTAAGAGTATACCTAGCGCTAAGGTAAAAAAGTGCAATGTATGTCATCATTTACTACTCACAGGGGAAGGATTGATAACGTCAAAGTGTTTCTGCACACTGACGCCCACAGGTACAGAGCCCAAGTTGAGCGCTGGGCTGTCTACTTCCTGCTTCCTGTCTGAACTCTTCAGCTGCAGATATGGGTACTTTGCTACAAAGATAAGAGAATAGACAAAGGAAGAAAAAAGAAGAGTGTAGACGGGAAACCGAAGGCAAAAATAAGGGGAAACATGGGAGTCAGATTCAAACACACAAACATAGTTGTCCAAGGGGATTTGTGCTAATGAACTTCTCCACACAAGCACCCTTGTTTCAGCTTGAGACACTGTTGTCTACTCCAGTGGTTTCCAACCTGAGGTTCAGGCCCCCCTTGGTGAGACGCCAAAGATCCCGAGAGGGCGTGAGGCCTTGTATTGAATGTTTAGGTAAGGTAATCCAAAGCTTTAAACATGTTGCACACAATCATAACACTTGCATTCATCCACTGTCTGCCTGTATGCTCTCAATGTGATATAAGTCAAAACTTGTTTTTTGTAAAAACGTTTCCAAACCAGCGTAAATTGCAGATCTACAACCTACAACACATGTAGATAGGCTATTTCTGCTATTTGTCGTACGAGAAGTATATAGGGCTCAAGTCAAGTGGTTAACATTGTTAGCGAAAAACACAAGTGTCTGCCCATAATGTGTGCGAGTGCCAATGTGTGGGAGGTCTACTTTTTCGTCAGATGTAAGGAAAAAAGGGTGGGAACCACTGGTCTACTCCATGAACACCTGGACTACATAGCATCAGTCTGAGGAAGGAGAGAAAGCCTGAAACGTCACAGCAGGACTCAGGTGCAATAAAGAATTTTCCAACTTGTGTGAGCGTTCTATTTTGTTTTTCAGCAACCGCCCAACTTCGGGTTTGGATGTGCATGTCTTTCCTTCTTTTTTATGTCACCTAGACTACATAACCACGCCACATTTGGTTGAGAAACTACTGTATTGCCTCTCAGGGAAACTCTCACCTTGCAGTTATCAGTGTGGTGTGTTACTAACCAAGTCCCTGCAGGAGAACAGTGCAGACGTTGTCAAGCTCCTCCCCTTCCTCTCCGAACCTGCAGCGGGCCTCTCGCTGATGCAGCAGCGCCTCTTGTGGTCGGAAGACCACTGTGACTTGACACTCCTCACCAGGCTTCAGCAGGCCTCGCTCTGGGCTCAGATGGAACGGCACCACACTCTCCCACTGAAAACATGTACGCAGCTTACTGAGAGAGGGGCGAGTGGGTCAGGGCAGGCCAGAGAGAAGAGAAAAAAAAGGAAATGGAGGGAGAGAACAAGGAAGGGCAGTGAACACATTGGTAATCGATGGGCTAGGACTCTCCAAACTCGGGAACGGACCCAAAAATATGGCATAGGCCGTGCTCTAGCACACACACACACACACACACACACACACACACACACACACACACACACACACGTACGCTCGCACGCACACACATGCACATGCATGCAGATACATAGTTATACCTGGCATTTCTGAATAGGAAAGTGGTGCGTGAGGAGTGCTGCACGGCACAGAGAGGCAACAGCACCGATTCGGGGATCTCCACTGAGTGACGCGGAACGGTGGCACGAAGGGTCACCCGGAAGCTGCCATCTTTACCGCAGAACTCAACATTGTCCTCATACTCGCACTGCGGGCAGGGCGACAGATGCATACAGTACATACAGGGAAAGAGGAACCAAGTCAGGAAGGCACATAATGGATGAAATGTCAATCACAAAAAGTAAAATTAACTCTGCCTTTAAGTTTACCACTTAAGCCAACTATTTTATACATTGTCGTATGACTCACAACGTGTCGCATCATAATACATTTTTGAAAATGTACACGTATAATGACATGCCCAAAATAGGAATGCCAGGTTGAAAGTGATTAACCACAAGAACCCTAGCAAGATAGATTTCCAGGTGAATATTCAGCAAAAAATCTGCAAGCTCACAACGTGTCGCAACGAGCTTGCAGATCTGCTATTTCCGGCGAAGAGATTTGGTGTAGTGAGAAAAAAAGGAGTTGGGCAAGTACAAACCACTGCGGGACCCAGTGCTCCTATATGCCTATATGGAGGTATAGGGTTTAAGTGGTTAAAGGATTCTAAATCTATCCAGCTAAATACATTGGGCAGCAGTTGTAGATATATTACCCTTTCTAGGGGTCTGAAGGTCACAGGCATAGAAAAGGAGATCCCAGGACTGAGAACGATGATCTGCGGGAAGAAGGTGGTGAAGCACTTGGATACTGGAGGCCTGGAGAGAAGGAGGAGGAGATGATTGGTCCATGCTCATCTGAGGTAGGATAGTTTGAAATATTGGATTATTATTTATTAATATATTTTTTTTTAGTAAAATCACAACCTCTTATTGTATGGTCATCTGCCTTTGCGTGTGTGTGTGTGTGTGCGCGCGCGCGCGTGTGTGCAAATGCATGAAAGGGTATTATTTTGTACTTTGTACATCCTGGACATTCTGAGTGTTTTCTTTTGCGCATGTCTATGTGTGAATTCAGGCTCCTGTGCTTGCACATGTGCATCATCATCAGTTTTTTAGGTCCGGAGACTCCTGTCCAGGACAGGCTTAAGACGCGCCTCCTGCAGGAGACCTGGCCCAGATCTGAACCCATTTCATTTGGCGTTAGGAACCCGTTGCGACCGCATGCCCTTGCTGACACCGACCCCAGGTTCCACTTCCAACCCACGACCATCCGCATGAAAGTGCTTGCACGTGTGCATAATATACAATTTGCATGCAACCGTTCATGTGTGTGTTTGTAGGACCTGAATCGTAGCTTCTGCAGCTTGCCGTCAACGTTCTTCAACACTAATGTCTTGGTGAAGTCCTTCCCTAGCTCCCAGTCCTCCCAGACCAGCTCGGGCCATGTCTCCACCCCTGAGAAGCACCTCCTCTGGCTGGACCCTCGCCGCTGCTGGAGCAGCCCTGGTTCCCTGAGCTCAACTGGATGCTGCGAGGTGGGACGCCACAAAAGACCAAACAATTGGTGTGAGAATCTGATGCAACTCTTGAAGCCGTTAAAGGAGTAGTTCACCTAAAAAATGACTTATTATCTATCAATTACACACCCCATGAAGCACTTGAATTCATGGAGTTTTTTTTTTGTTGCATTCCTAAGGCAATAATTTGATGACCAGCGAAGTCTCTGGTAGGAGACTTAAATGCAGGTCAATTGAGTCTCCTGCCGGACACTCCGCCGGTCATCAAATTATTGGCTTAGGCTTCATGGGGTGTGTAATTGATAGAAAATAAGATTTTGTTTGGGTGAACTACTCCTTTAATGACGTGACAAAATGCTAGAGAAGCCAGTGAAAGTATCACACGTGGGTCATCATGTCTGCTGGCTGGCCAGCCAGACCAGTAAGTAACCTATAGGTGTAACCATGGGTGTAACAAATAGGAAAGGTTACCTTTCTATCATAGCATGGTGTCCACTAGACCCAGCAGTGATTCTCAACCTTTTTCATTCCAAGCAAGGACCCCCAGTTTGATATGCATTAGGCCATGGACCCCCATTTGATATGATTTATATCTCTGTGACCCCAATCTGTAAATCCTCAGCGTGGATTTTTTTTCTTTCTGACAGTATACAAATTGAATGGGTCAATTTTGTTCCATTTATACTTTCTCAGAGTTACAGACCAGTAAGGATCCATTTGACCCTTTGGGGTCCCCGGACCCCCACTTTGAGAACCACTGCAGAGGAAATTGCAGAACTACCTATATCTAGAGATCTATCCGTTTTCAGACATAGGGTTTTAGAATAGCCCATGCATCTTCCACAGCCATGCATCTTCTCACACGGTTTCTTTTCAAACCATTTGAGAAGGTCATATTATTATATCACTGGTAAACATACGGTAACATTTTACTATGCCAGATTGGAGAAATCTCACTTCACACTCACCTACACAGTGTGTGAAATGTGTACTTTCTTATCATATTAGCACACATGGACATTTGTTCTCACATGCTCATCATGATGTCATGATGATTTGGTTTTTACTATTTTAATAACTCCAGTTTGAAAATTGATATATAAATAAAGTGAATTATTGTGATTATTGTTGTTGTTAACCCTTTAAGACCAGGAACGCACCTGTATCATTTTAGATTGATTTGGCTATTTAAAGATATAGCAGATATACAAGCTCATAGCGCTGCACCGAGTGCCGCACTATGAGCTTGTAGATCTGCTATTTAATTGCGAAAATGTATGCAAATCTTTCAATATATATATATTAAAAGCAAACATTTTTAACTCAAATCTTTGCTTCTGGGGGGTCCCTGAAACAATATATATATATCAGTGATTCTAAACCTTTTTCATGTCAAGGACCCCCAGAATTATATGTATTTGGCCGCAGACCCCCATCTAAAAGAAAATTGTTCCAGGGACCCCCAGAAGCAAAGATTTGAGTTACAAATGTTCGCTTTAAAAAAATATACATTCAAAGATTTGCCCAAATGTTCATGATTTTTCAAAAATAACAAATCTACAAGCTCATAGTGCGGCACCTGCTATTTTTGAATAGCCAAAGTATAAGATAATGGTTAAAGTGGTTGCTTTCCCGGTCTTAATGGGTTAAAACAGTACCTCAATACAAAGTTGCAGGTTGACTTACTTTGGCATCTTTAGCACAGATGTTATTGGATGTCCATTGCTGTGAGGCCAGGTTGGGACCCTGAACCTCAGCCAACATACTGCATGGGAAACAGGTTTAGACACAATATAACAGTCGTTTCTGCAGTGTACTGTGTGTACAGTTAGTCCACTCAAGTAGGCTATACGATCAGTGGTGGAAAAAGTACTCACATTTTTTACTTAAGTAAAAGTATCAATTTCACAATGTCGAAATACTCCGTTACAAGTCCGGTATTCAAAATGTACTTGAGTTAAAGTATTGGCATCAAAATATACTAAAAGTACTCATTATGAAGAATGTCCCATTTTGAGTTGTGTTGTGAGCTTGTAGATCGGCTATTTTCAAATAGCCAAAAGGCTGAAGTGTATGTAGTGTATGTTTTGTAATAATAATCTAAATCTACATGTAACTAGTAATTAACATTTTCAAATAATTGAAGTGGAGTAAAAGTACAATATTTGCCTCTGAGATGTAGTGGAGTAGAAGTAAATGTATGGAAAATTGGATATACTCCAGTATTTCAAAATGGTACTTAAATACAGTACTTGAGTAAATGTACTAAGTTACTTTCCACCACAAGTTATTTTGACATTGCTACAGGCATATTTCTGTAATATCTCCCAAACTTGCACCACCTGTGTGTGAAATGTTAACTGCAGTAACTTTAGGTTAATTAAAAAGAGTATGAGCACCAGAGTTAAACATCCTAATACTGAACACAAAGGTCTTCAAAATATCAACTAATTGGTTTGTACACTAACTAATAACGTTGAAAGGCAAGCTAATTGAGTCACATGTGCCAAGCTACATTTAGCAAACATAACAACATTCTCTTACAAGTAGGCTAACCTGTAACCAGCGGTGTAAAGTAACTCAGTACATTTAGCCCTATTTAAACTTTGGATATTTGAAAATAGCAGATCTATCTTGTAGATCTGCTATTTTCAAAAGATTTGTATACATTTGAAAACTTGTGAAATGGGACATTCTGCATTGTGAGTACTTTTACTTTTGGTACTTTAAGTATATTTTGATGCCAATACTTTTGTAGGTAGGTACTCAACTTACTCAAGTACATTTTAATTACCCGACTTTTAACAGAGTGTTTCTACAGTATTGATACTTTTACTTAAAGGTAGGGTAAGTGATATTTTGGGGTATTTTTTGTTTTTTTTTGTTAAAAAGGTTAAAGTACTATATTCTGATAGTAATCATTGCTACGGAGCGTTAGTTTGGTCACAGGGGTCTCTCCAGCTATTTAGTAAACAGGATATAGTGCATTTTCAGGTGAGAGCACTGAAAATGCATTTTCTGTTTAATAAAGAGCTGGAGAGACATGGGAGACTCTTTTTACTGAACAAACACTCTATAGCAACGAGTACTACCAGAAAATAGAGCTATTTAACGCTTATTTTAACAAATGCAAATCACTTACCCTACCTTTAAGTAAAAAATGTCAGTAGCCTACTTTTTCCACCACTGCGTACGGCGATGTATCGAGGCTTTAGCCACATTGACATGCAAGGCCTAACAGGGTTTGACGTAAAGTTACCTTATCATTTAACAGACAGCTCCTTCTGTCCACTGATTGTAATAACATTTAAAAAATGAATCGTTATACCTCCTTAAGTTGTTGTGCAAGTGTAACATAAACACATGAATTTAAAAAACACTACAGTCTTCGCTCAGGCATGAGGATGTCGCCCTGGCTGGTTTCCATGGCGACAGAGTTGTTTGTATCGCCATAGCAATGATGGTGGCCGTAAAAGAACAAAAGGCTTAGCACACCGGCAGCCGCTTTCTAATTAAATTGTCAAGCAGTGGTGGAAAAAGTATTCACATGTTTTACTTAAGTACAAGAATGAATATTGCAATGTAGAAATACTCTGTACAAGTAAAAGTCCGAAATTCAAAATGTACTTGAGTAAAAGTACAAAAGTATTGGAATCAAAATGTAGAAAGTAACCTACTCATTGTGCAGAAGGTCCCGTTTCCCAAGTTTTCAAATTTATAAATTGTATAAGAATCATTTGAAAATAACAGATCTACAATCTCCACAATGCAGTAAAGTACAGTACTTCACTAAATTTACTTAGTTACTTTACACCACTGCAAACTAGGCTATAGTATAGCTGGTTTTGAGGAAATGCTTAACTGGAAACTGATCACTCAATTTAATTTTTGCTCCAAAAAAAGGACCCCCAACATGATCATTCTGAAAAAGTCAGCAAACAGTGAATGCATTTATTTGTTGTTTTCAACCCTTTTCTCCCCACAAACAAGCCCATGAGAAACAATAAAGAACCATTGCCTGTTGTGTGAAATATATTAATATCTAAAACTCTTTCAATTAAATAACATTGACATTTGACAACAATACACACATGATGAAGGCAATGTAGGCCTACACAACAGGGAAAACATCATGTTCAAAGAAAGTTTAAATACTACAGTATATAAGTGCAGCCATTCCTAACTAAATATTGTGTTCCAATAACTGGCAGTAGAAAGACAAAATAAAAACACAAATTATAAACAGAAATTTCTGGCTCAGGTAGTGATCCTATATCGAAGGATATGCAATAAAAAATATCCAACAACTCAAATATACTACAATTAAATATTCTCTGTTTTGTCCCTCAGCCAACACCTACAAATAATAAATGAGTGTTATGAAAAAGTCATATTTCTTAAATAATTATGACATTGTAATTTCACAACACTTTGGATGGTATATATATTATTTTGATCCCGCTATATTAATAGGTGTCATTTTTGTTGTTGTTTAGAAACCAATATTTCAATAATTTCTTTTGTTTGTTTTATACATGGAAGGAAATAATGCAAAAGACCACATCAGAGGTGGAAAATATTTTCAAGTATTTGTAACAGATTTGCAAGCATTAGTAACAAACAAAGATACTGTCTTGCCACACACACCTGAGATTAAGTGAAACATTTTGGAAAGGTTCTTGAAAGAATATATTATGTCAGGAAAGCAGCCCATATAATCCTGTTAACAGCAAAACACTGCCTTCCCTGCAAGTGGTCTTACCCAGTCATATCTGTAAGTACAGATAAACCTCTAGCAGCAAATGTGTTCAATCCAGATGAAAAGGACAGAGTAACTACTTTATCTTACAGGAACATTCTTAGCAAGAGAGACAGTCTTATTTCTTTACATACAATTGGTGTGGTCACTGAACTGAGATGTGTTTTCCAGGTTCTGAAGTCTGATTTATATTTCATGGCGTGCTGGTGTCCCCCACCGTAAATAGGCAATCTGCAAGCACACAACCCAGACTTCTTTGACTGTGTTTAACCAGTGAAAGGGAAAGCATCTGTGTCATTTTAGATTTAGGCGTTGGCTATTCAAAAATAGCAGATATACAAGCTCACAGCCCTTCACTTCTGCTATTTTTGAATATTTTGAAAAATCTTGAAAGTGTTCCGAACTGTTTGTTTTTTTAACTAAGAAAAAGTTTAAGAACTACTGATTTAGAAGGCATTTGTAGAATCAGCCTCCGGTCTTAAAGTTTAATTTAAAAGTGGCAGAGTGGCACCACATAAATGTAGAAAGCTTCAATACTCTCAGGTTTAATTGCGCCTATAAATGAAAGTTTGGTTTACTTGTCTCTGACTGAGCCAACTTTAGGATAATGGGTGGCACTTTGGGTGACCAATGATTGGCACGTGTCACCTTATACCAGCCCCTGGACATGCCACCGCCGTTGTGCGCTTGCAGATCGTCTGATTTCGGCACAGGACACCATTGTACGAAGGAGGATAAATCAGGCTGAACAAACCCATCTTCTTTCCCGGAGCTCCCTTCCCCAGTTCCTTCCTCAGAGTCAGGAGCCGTAGTTCCCTGCTCTTCCTGCCATGTGCCTCAGAAATCCTACAGAGCCTAAAGACCCCTCTGCCCGCAACACCTCTACCCCTTCCTCTTCCTCCACGTCCTCTCCTTCCAGCTCTTCCTCCTCCTCCTCCTCCTCCTCCTCATCCGCGCTAGAGCTGTGAGCGTCGTCCACCCCAGACTTGTCACCGTGCGTCCCCACTCCCGGGCTCTCTGTGTGGGGCAGCGAGGAGGTAGACTTGGCCTGCTCTTTGACTTTGCGGCTTCTCTTCCACTTCATCCGTCTGTTCTGAAACCAGATCTTGACCTGTGTGTGCGTGTGCGTGTGCGTGTGCGTGTGCGTGTGTGTGTGTGTGTGTGTGTGCGTGTGTGTGTGTGTGTGTGTGTGTTAGGGAAAACAAAGCATAAGTCATAACTGAGGACCGATTTGTTTCGTTTTCGGTAAGATAAGGGGTCATCAAAAAATACACATCTGTATGCAAATCATAAAATTATGCAAATCATAAAATATTAATTAATACATAATACAGAGTAACATTTATCATATACTGTGCATTATTATATAATCATTCATGGTAACTTTTGTGAGGGGTTTTACAGGAATGCATGAAGGACTGGTTTTAGTTCAATTAAGGTTGAGTGTATTGTTTTATTTATAGCCTATATACAGTCCAGTATCATACCTTACATGTCTCATTAGTCATATAATTCTAGAATCTATAGCATAGATCGAGATGCATAATTATTATGACAGCAAATAGCATAACAAGAGCATCTCTCTCTTACCTGAGTTTCAGTCAGCATGAGGGAGGTGGCCACCTCAAAGCGTTTGGGTCTGGACAGGTACTTGTTGACTTTGAAGTGGTTTTCTAACTCCATCAGCTGTTGGCTGGTGAAGGCCGTCCTGGGCCTTCGACACTTTCCTAACAGACCTGGCTGAGGCACTGAGGAGGGATGGAGGAAGAGAAGGATATGAGGATACACACTAAAAATCCTATACACCCGATAATGTGAAATGGCTGATGTCATCATTAACATTTTGCGATGTCAACATTTCGTGTAGAAATATAATGGATGTGAGAAATACACATTACACATACACTATTTTTTCCCCACACAATGATCTCCTCACATCAGAACAAGAATGTAGGTTGAAAATCTGAGAGGTTTCCTTTAATATGAGTCTAAATGTAGCCATCCACATTTGCACACCAAATGGATACATTTTACACGAGGATTGAATTTGTTACAGTGTATACCTGTTGAAATGTCTGCATATTTTGTTAAAGTGCTCATTTGTTGTAGTGCCTTTCAATTTAACACCATTCTGCTTGACACGACCTTGCCTAATATCATAGGCAATAACATTAATAAGGGAAAGTTTTCGATTGATGCTTTGTTTAGATGCCATAAAACTCTGAGGGGGTTGTCTGAGTCTATAGCATCAGATGGACTTTTGCTTTTTCGTTGTACTTGGAGTGAGTCAGAAAATAGCCAATCTACAAGCTCAGAATGCATCGCATCCATGACGCATTGCATGTTTGCAGATCGGCTATTTCCCGCGCGCGGCCCCGTCGTACGACGAAGTACAAACAGGGTTTATTATGCCAGCTTTGCCCCCACATCTCGTTCTGTCGCTGACATCAGGTTTATTGCAAGTGAATGGTTTATGTGAGGACATGGTGATATGATATTGCTTTCAATGGGGCTATAAAAACCTTACAATCCATTACCTTAATGAAAACGCTATGAATGCTATAGCCATTGATTTTATTGATGAAGAAGTAGCCTATCTATTCCAGGTGTTGCCTTTTCCAGAATTCCATTAATGCTGGCATTTCACTTTATTGGATATATCTGTCATCTTGCGTTATTAGCAGTTTTATACAATCGATTTATAGGGGACTGTCAAAAGCTATAAGTTAATAAAATAAAGCCATGAATAACTTTACTGCATAACCTAATCTCAATAATAACCTAATTTATATTGTAAAAAAACACAAAGGCCTAGTTGAAATATGTGCACTCATTGTAATTATGTTGTTTTGCACTAATCAAATGGGCTTAGGTTAGGTTAAATACAGCCATAGTTCTATCAAATATAGCCTACCTTTACAAAAATATATGTCTAAGTTAATAAGTTAATTGTACTAAATTGATAATACATTTGTATAATGGTTAGGTGTAGGAAATTAATATTCGCATTAGCCTATATGTCAAATTAGCTTATAGAGTAATCGAAATATAAATAAAAATGCCTGTAAACAAAATATATAGGCTTACATTTTGTCCGAATCGAACACGAATGTCACAAAAAATAAGGCCTTTTTTCTCACTGATGGCCTATATTCAATAAGGAACGGGGTTAAAGTTGTTTTCCTGAATGGAAAACAATTAAAAATAAACTTGTTGGCCTGCCATTTAATATTGTAGAAAAAAAGGCTTCAATAAAATAAAATAAATGAAACATTAACATTAAGAAAAAAATAAACATTCATTGTAGGCTATTTCAATTTTTGTATTATAGGAAATGATACGGAGAAATGTATAGGCTAGCTTTCTTGGGTTTAATCCTTTTAGCAGCCTTTTGTATAGAACTGTACTGTCTGTGCTTTTTTTTTTACAAACTGTTAATAAAGTATTCAATCAATCAATCAATCAAAACATACTCTGAATCTGAGGAGACTTTTGACAGCAATAAAAAAAAAAGACCGCTCACTCACCACCATAGTCCCCGAGTCTGGGCATCATCATGCCGGCTCTGATCCAGGGCTCCAGAGGGAAGGAGCCGGATAACGCAGCCGCCTTCAGGTGCTCTGGGTACGGCTGGGCCAGCTGCGCATACCCGGGGTACATGAAGGCGGGATGAGGGTACATGGGGCTCGCATACATTCCCGGGAAAACTCCTTGGGGCAACGTGGTCAATCCTGACGACTGGGAGAAATTGAGGAATGAAGATTTTGGGAAGATCGCCGCCTGGAAGTGAGAAGTGCTGTTGTTGTTGGGAGTTCGCCGAGGGGAGGGGGTGTCGGAGCCGGGCGACAAGGGACTGGCGGCCGGGCTGATGTGGTGCGATCCCGGCGGCGACACCGCGTCTTCTCTGTCTGTCCGGTGAGTGACGCCGTGCGCCAGGAGCGCCTCGATGCGAAAGTTCTTAGATTTCTCCATGGTGGTGGTGGACATGATCACCACGAAATCTTCAATAAATACGGTTGTCTTTCCACCTCAAGAGGGTGAAGCAGATTCGATTATAAAATGGCAATTAATGTTTTTCCTCCTATACAATTCCGGCGAAAACGAAAAAAATCTGCAGGATTGTCAACAATCGTGGGAAATAATTGAGCCTGTATAATCAAAACATAGGCTATTATACAGAAACACACTGATCATTATGCTAAAACTTTCCCACTGACGACTGTTTTCCCTCGGTGTTCTGTGCTGTAACAAGCTTATAGATCTCTCTTAAACCGTGGTGTGCGTAAAAACTGCATTTGGTCGCTTCTTCCCTGAGACTGAACGCACCTCGCTCTCCTCAGGAAGGACGCTGATTGGCCAAGAAGACTCGTCAGCGCAAGGTCAGTTTACCCGGACTGGACAGCTTTCTAATTAGCTAATTAGAACCACTTCATCCACCCCTCACTGAGGGCCTCACCAGCATCAGAAAGAAAGAAAGAAAGAAAGGTATGAGTAGCACCAAGGTTTATTCATTATATAGGCTACTCTCCACATATAGTCTCGATCTACCTTTCTAAAATTGTCTAGCCTATCTATCTATCTATCTATCTATCTATCTATCTATCTATCTATCTATCTATCTATCTATCTATCTATCTATCTATCTATCTATCTATCTATCTATCTATCTATCTATCTATCTATCTATCAATGACAATCTATCGGTCTGTCTGTCTGTCTGTCTGTCTGTCTGTCTGTCTGTCTGTCTGTCTGTCTGTCTGTCTGTCTGTCTGTCTGTCTGTCTGTCTGTCTGTCTGTCTGTCTGTCTGTCTGTCTGTCTGTCTGTCTGTCTGTCTGAATTATGTGGATTAGGGAAAACACACACTCTTTAAAACGCTTCTCTGCCATGTCTGTTTATCTTAGAATTAAATGCAACTTTCCCTCAGCCAGTCAGCCCCCTCCCTCCCTGACACACTCTCTCTCTCTCTCTCTCTCTCTCTCTCTCTCTCTCTCTCTCTCTCTCTCTCTCTCTCTCTCTCTCTCACACGCACGCACGCACACACACACACACACACACACACACACACACACACACACACACACACACACACACACACACACACACACACACACACACACACACACACACACACACACACACACACACACACACACACACACACACACACACACACACACACACACACACACACACACACACACACACACACACACACACACACACACACACACACACACACACACACACACACACACACACACACACATACACATTCAAACAATATTGTGTTAATTAATCTCACTTTAGATAACTGACAATGAAAATGATGAAAATCATCATCTGTTCATGACCGATGATCGTCACCATCATTTTATAACTAAATCTTCATTAAACTTTATTGCCCGTTGAGGTTGACAGTAACTCACCTGTCTTATCATCAATTACTGACATCATTATAGGTCATCACCACACTATGGAGCAGATAACAGGCAGTAAACCGAGCCAATGCAAACCAAAGCCATCTAGGGAAGCGACAGGGCAGTTTGTAGAGCAGTTGTCACTGAATGTTCATTTAACTCTGAGAGACCTTTATCCATTTGTAACTGAAAGTGTACAAATGTAACCAAATGGACCCATAAAGGCCTATTTGATTACATTTGGTTATTTGATTTAAATTAACACTGATGATTTTATTGTGTGGGTTCTATATTGAGATCCATGTTGCCTCCCTGTCTTTAGAACTTTTGCTTGTTGCTTCTGATGATGATTCTAAAATGCCAGGCTATCATTACAATGTCAGGCATGCATGTCAACATGTTGTTGAGGCTATGGATTTTAGTAATATATTGCAGCTATTGTTGTTTTGCTTCAAAATGAGCAACAGCTATCTTATCTGTGCTCTATAACTGGTTGAAGTAGGCCTATTATTGACTCAACTTCAGCTTCAACTTCTTCAACTTCAAGTTTATTGTCACATCACAAGTTTACAGGTGAGAAAGAGTGGGTCTTTCAAGCATTAATTGTTAAAGGTAGACACTTTCAGTGACCAAACTCTAACACAGTGGTTCTCAAACTATTTTGTGCCAAGGACTCCCAAATTGATATATTTTTGGCCGCGGACCCCCATCTGAAAATATTTTGTGCCAGGGACCCCCAGAAGAGAAGATTTGTGTTAAAATATAAAAAATAAATAAATAAATATTCAACCTTTTTTAAGATACAAGATTCTTCAGAAATTTTCAAAAAATAGCAGATCTACAAGCTCGCAGCGCGGCACGAAGTGACACGCTGTGAGCTTGTAGATCTGCTATTTTTGAATAGCCAATGTATAAATGGATGAAGTGGTTAAAAGGATTGGGATGCTGTATTAACACATTTTGCTGAGGACCCCCAAGGACCCCTGGGGGTCCCCGGACCCCACTTTGAGAACCAATGGTCTAACAGGCGTTAGATTACCTGGAAATGTGCTCAGGGCTGATAAGAGACCAGGAGGCCTGGGAAAGATCTGCTCTCACTTCAAAGACAAACATCAACACCTGCTGAGCTACCCAACACATAAACTATAGTGTGTGTGTGTGTGTGTGTGTGTGTGTGTGTGTGTGTGTGTGTGTGTGTGTGTGTGTGTGTGTGTGTGTGTGTGTGTGTGTGTGTGTGTGTGTGTGTGTGTGTGTGTGTGCGTGTGTGTGTGTGTGTGTGTGTGTGTGTGTTAGATAGACCTTTATTGATCCCGAGGGTAATTCAGGTGTCATGCAGGTGTCATAGCAGCACCACAGTTGGCCCAGGTACAGAAAAGAGCAGGGAGAAATAAATGAGTATAAATGTATATATTTTTTTACAAACAAGGCATGCAGCAATTTAAACGATGTGATGTGAACATTTGGTAACGGCTACAAAATGCGTTAAACTATCTTATTTGGAATAATTTGTAATTATACTTGTATTATACCCTGTTGTTAAATGTTGTTCTTATATGTTTTTTTGCAAGGCATGTCACACCAACATACTTGAGTGAGTGACATTTTTTTTTTAATGAATTCTAGGCATTTCTGTTTTCTTGAGAATAATTACTGGCATATTAACTGGTTAAAGGGGTAGTTCACCCCCAAAATAACTTTTTTTCTATGTATTCCTCACCACCTGGAGCCTTGAATTCATAGATATTTTTTTGTTTTTGTCACATTCCTAAGCCAATAATTTGATTATAATAAATTTGTCCCCATTGATTCCGGTAGGAGACACAAATGCATTTGTGTCTCCTACCGGAATCAATGGGGCTACATTTATTATAATCAAATAATAAAGGAAGGAATGCGACAAAAACAAAAAAATATCCATGAATTCAAGGCTCCATGGGGTGAGTAATCCATAGAAAAAAAGTTATTTTGGGGGTGAACTACCCCTTTAAGCCATGGGTGCCCTAACAGTGTATTTAGGTGCAACTGACGTATTCTATTCTATTCTATTCTATCAGTGGAACTAACACAGTATTCCTATTTATTAGTATCACAATGAAAACATTTTTTTCTAGGTTTTAAATAAAAAAGATACCATTATAATTTTTATATTAATGCTATATTATCATTCAAATCTTAGTGTTTTGCCAATTATTTGTGGGCCCACTTCACTTGGTCCCTGGCCCACAGGTTGATAATCACTCTTCTGTGTTGTTCTGTTCCTACAGTGCTTTCTCGACAGCAGGCAGCAATTAAACTGCAAGGTAAACTCTGGCACAAAATAAAACAATTTCCATTGTTTAAACACAGTAGTTTATGTCCTTCCTGTTTTTTTCCTCGCCGTAATTAGGTCTCAAGCTCCATTTCCTTGTCATTGATAGATAGCCAGGCCTCTGATGTGTAAAGCATTACAATAGAACTGAGTTATAATGGCTTTGGGTTGGTGGCTGGCCGTAAAATGATTAACACTCTCTGATCTGAAGGGGAGGGGGGACATCACACCATTTAATAAAGGTACAATGGATTATTACATCAAAGTGGATTATTACATCAAAGTTATCGTACAAAAAATACCATCCTTCGAGATAAGATTTGCACCACAGAGATTAAATAAGAACTCAGTTTCATTTATCAGCCGTTTATGTTGTAGTTGTATAGATATTAACGAACAGATTTAACACCACTAAGTGATAAGACGTTTGGTAACATAGTCATATTGTGATTTATGGTGACTTGGCTAACACAATAATAATCCTTTACAAAGAAGGCTTTTGTGTTTAATTGCACTGCTATTACATTGGCACGCATTAACTGGCAGCTTGCAGACAGGTTATCTACCCATAAAAAGATAGGATTCATATCTTGACACATTGTACAGTTAATTATATACTTTGAAGAGAGCACAGGGTGAATTACATCTACATAGGTGGAAACATTGTCTCCCTTTGTTAGTTTAGGAAGCCCCCCTAAACGGCCTTCCTAAACTGTGAGTGTGTTTCCACGATGGGCTTAATTTCAAAACCCAAATGGATCCATTCAGGTCCAGCACAGAAGCACACCGCTGGAAAAAGTTGTGAAGAGTCCTGTTGGAGAGTTATATGAACACTGGGGATTTTGCTTCACAGTAAAATCTAAGTTTTAATTTAATTCTGAGAGTGTACAAATGTACATTTTGTACATTCAAATCGTATGCTCTCTGAGTTAAAAATGGATACATAAAAAAAAAAATCTCCCGTTAATTAAGATCAACCCTAGTATGTTAAATAGATGTTCATTAAATTGAAATCATTAGGTCCTTATTTTGGCCATCGTTTCACCACCATTCATCCATTTATTCTCACTGGCCTCAAAGCTCTTTTCTCTCTCTCTCTCAAGAAGCTCTTCTGCACACGCAATCAGTGCAATACTTGACGTGCACACTTTAATTGGCACCCACTTCAATTAGTAGCTTCCCCTTTCCCCTCAATTGTTTGTTTTGTCATTGTGCAAATAAAATAGGCCCTCTTCCAGAGTATACTCGTCTTCTCCACACAACGGGCTGATCTCCTGTGAAGGAGCCAGGAGGAGTGCTTCTTCTGGGGAGCAGAGAGGAGAGGCACAGATGCTCCTCCAGTCTTGAAAAAGTGACATTAGAGCCATTGTCCTGCATGAAGTGGGAGTGTTTTCTAATGGCCAATTTTTGGATAAGAGCCACCTTTTACACAGGCAAGCACGCACACACACACACACACACACACACACACACACACACACACACACACACACACACACACACACACACACACACACACACACACACACACACACACACACACACACACACACACACACACACACACACACACACACACAAAACAAACTTTATGGTCCATAACAGCAACAATGTAGGCCACAGAAGTAAAGTAAAACAAAATAAAAAAGCCCAGGCTATCACAGAAATGACGTCTCTCCTCTCCTCACCCGTAAAGACACCATTCAACCCTGCTTCCATTCATACACAAATGTGGTACAAAGGTTAACCCTGTGGGTGAATCTAGCTGACCTTCTGTTAACAGACACAGAGGTTACACCATACCAGCAGTCCCCACACAAATATTGGGAGTGTAATTGAATAAGTACCGTGCTAAGTTGTGACTTGCTATTAGGCTATTGTGTACAACAACTTACAAACAGTATCCTCTCCAGTGCTTACTCAGTTCCTAGAATCTTGAAGTGAGTAATCCAATTGTTTGGACAGACAAAACAGTTTTGTCTGTTGTGGAGTTGTGCAGTGATCCACTCAGTGGCAAGCGTGCATGCCAGTAATTGAAAGTGTCAATTATTAAAAGACACTTACAGTAAAAGTGATGCAAGAGACAAAGATTTCGGGCAGGCTAATAGATATTTACAAATGCAATTATTATGTTGTTGTACATATTTTGCCAAGGGGAATATTATTTGCCCTTCCCAGGATGAGATAAACTGACATGGAAAATAACAATGTTTGAATATTTGATGAAGTATAACTGAGGACATTCATGTTAAAACCAAGCCCCCCCCCCCCCAAAGCCCCAACAGATAATACGAATAACAAAGCCTGTTGTTCTCCTGTCTGTTCTCTACTCTCGTATCTGTCGTCGGTCATTGCCATACTATTTATTGTCATGCCTCAGTCTTCCCCTGATTGGCCTGATGGACCGCAAGGGAATAGAATACTTCCTGGTTGAGCAGGGGTGGCCCATTCAGGGTTGCAAAGTTCAAACTCGTTCAGAATGATGTGATTAATGATGGCTGTCCCAAGTGAGCCATCAACATAATGTGGAGGAGAGGAAGAGAGGAGAGAGGCGGTTGGGAGAGGTGGGGAGGTGGGAGGAGGCATTGGGGTTTTGGAGATTGGGTGATTAGTACTTAGCACGGTAAACAGATAGATGACAGCACAATGAGATGGGGGGGGGGGGGGGAGTGGAGGACAGGAGGGGAGAAAAGGAGCGATGAGGCAAAGGGGAAGGAGCACCTCGGTAATTAGTCCTCAGCACTGTTCTGTGAATGAGAGGAGGGTGCAGACACACGTATGGCTGGTGGGGGACACAAAGATGTGGGCAGTGACCGGGGACAGAGCGGATAATGGTGGTGGGAGAGGAGAGTCAAACATCTGTTGCTCCGTGGGAGATCTAATCTGTGCTCTGGCGGCGTATCCCCTTAACAAGGCTAAGACTACGAGCTTAAAAGCCCCGTTACCAGTCCCTGGAGGCCATGCTACTCCCACAACACCCTACTGGAAAGTTTGTCCGAAAGCGTGGCACAAGGAAGGAAAGGTTATGGGGTCACTCACAATGTTGAATGAATGTGCCCAGCAAGTTTCATGGCAACAATCCAGCCAATAGATTTGACGCTATAGTGTGTGCTACTGGAGATGTTTGCATAAGATCTATAGGGGAAAGGGCACGGGATCACCAAAATCTGTTAAGGTTCATCCTCCGGGGAGCATAAAGGTGCACAGCGAATGCCATGATAATCCAGCCAGTAGTTTTCGAGATATGTTGTTTGGGACCAATGTGGTGGACAGAAGATGGACAGCCCATCCTTAGAGCCCAGCTGTAAGTGGAGCTAAAATGACCATGGTTCCAGTAACAAATCTTACTTGAAATTCATTGTTATGAACTTGATGTTTGAAAATCTCTCTAAGATTTAGTGTAGAGACTAGAGAGTATGCCATTGGGAAATATAATATTTGCCATTGGGGAGGGATGAAGGTTTGAGATTGCATAAATTGAGACCCAGGCTTGTCCTGGACAGCACAAAACAAGACAGAACCAGACAAAACAAGATAGCCTGGGATGGTGGCAGGTGAAGTAGCTTCTAGTCAGTCATTATTCTTCTCCGTAATTATTTATCTATTTATTTATAACTAAGTGTAAAAATTTAACCAAACCGTAAAGGACCAGTTTATGTTTGTACACTCTCACAGTTACATTTACACTGATTTGACTGTATAAGTGAAAAGTGCAAAGGATCATTACCAGATAGTCAGCTCAGAAAAAGCATCAAACAAACAGGAATATTTGGGTAACAATTTCAGTTGGGTTAACGCTTCAAGCATCTGAAAACCAGCATTTGTCCCATAAGACAAGGGATGAAAACTTTATAGATTTCAACAATGTGTTTGACAGGGATGAAACTAGAATAGCCGTATCCCCACACTCCTAGACATTCATATACTTGTAATGGGTTTCATGAAGCTATCAAGTCTCAATCCATTAAGGTAAAGCTTAATAAGTGTAAGTATACAGGAGTTACACATTCCCCACCTGTCAGCAGCGATAAATTGAAATCTTAAAAACAATATTGAAATATGGCAGCTATCCACATAAGGGCTCTTAAAACAAATGAGATGTATTTGTATGCAGCATGGACAGGTATAACTACTTGAATATAATCTGATTTATTTTGTTGCCATTTTTTTTCCCCCTCTGTGTTTTTAAGCAGCCAGACATGAAACATAAAGCCATGATTGAGGACAGACAGACAGTTGAGTGATAACAACACCTCTTCCTAATCAACTCCGTCTGCCTCCTCTCTCCTCTCCTCTTCATCCCATCTTTCTCTGACCATCAGTCCTGCTTTTTCCTCATCATTCTGTCTGTATCCCTCCATCCCTCCACAGTGGAGGGAGAGGAAAACACATTAAATTTGACAGTTCAATTAGCCTTGTGGTTCGCTGACACTCCCACCATTCTTGTTTGCTGTGTTTAATCAGAAGTAGGTGTGCGTGTGTGTGTGTGTGTGTGTGTGTGTGTGTGTGTGTGTGTGTGTGTGTGTGTGTGTGTGTGTGTGTGTGTGTGTGTGTGTGTGTGTGTGTGTGTGTGTGTGTGTGTGTGTGTGTGTGTGTGTGTGTGTGTGTGTGTGTGTCAGGGGAGGGTGAAGGGAGATAATTCACTATCATGTACCTCACCTGACCCTTCTCTAACTCTCCTCCCCTCCTCTTTCATGTCCTTGTATCGCTCCGGTGTCTAATGAGGCTGCGTTTAAACATATTTATTTGCTGTTTTATATCCAGCACTTGGTTGGGGGGGCCACTGAAATGAAACATTCCACTTTCACATTTTCTGACAAAGCCAGGAGCCTCAAGACAATCTGAAAGTTATACATCAATGATGTAACAAAGAGGTTACATAAACAGGATGTGCAACTTGCTTGTTTTGGTTTTGACTTTTTCTTTGACTTTTTAGGCATAATCAGGAGGGACAGGCTGGAAAGAGAGCGGTATAAAATGATATGCGGGGGACTGTGATGCATTTTGGATGTCATTGTCTTCTTTAGTAAGAGAATCTTCAATTTATTATAACAACATGAATCCCAGCATACCTGTATTCTGGGAGTCTCATAATAATGTGAACATTTGGCTAAAACAACCAATCTACAAGCTCACAACACGCCTCAACCCAACGCGTTGTGAGCTGAGAGCTCTGATCGGATATTTTTGGCTAAGAGATTTGGTGTACTAGAAGGGGGGAAAGTATAGGCCCCTGGGGGACCCCGGTCACCTAAGTATATAGGGTTTAAGTGGTTATGGTGATATGTTTAAAAAAAAACAGTTTTATGCTCAACAACCATGCGTGTCAGCCGTGAGTGTGTGAGTGTGCATTCGTGCATGCGTGTGTGTGTGTCCGCACTTGCACACACAAGAGAGACAAAGCTTTGGAGTGTCTTTCTCTGGGTTAACAGGGAAATTAGCTTTGGTTTAATTGGTCGTTTTGACAGGAGAGGGGCTGACAGGCTGAGAGGAGGGGCTGTCATTGGTTGATTTATTTGCGGGGCCGCGCCAAGCACAAGGTTTCATTTCCCTAATTAGAATCTCCCTCCTCCTCTACTTCTCTCTTTCCCCTTCCATCTTTTACTTCACCTTCTGCCATCATCTCTGTCCAGCCTGCCACCCTCTCCTTCTACTATGCGCTGTAAAATCCATAGTGTTAATTTAATTCTGAGAGTGCACAAATGGAACCAAATGGACCCGCGGGTCCATTTGTACACTCTCAATTGAATTAACACTATAGATTTTACTGTGTATGAACCCTTCACATGCCATTCATTTAGTGGCAGTGATATCAAATTAATTGGTTACATCAGTATAAAATACTTTAATCCATCTCGTAATGGGAATGTCTTAGGACTCTCAGTACACATAAGGACTTTTTACACATTCGGCTGGCCCCAGATAACTGTTTTCAAACTATAACTTGACCATTGGACATTCTGTATTGGTGTTATGTGACAAGTAGATGTCATAGAGGGAGGAACAGGGAGTGGAGCTATTGTAAAATAGGTTGGATAGAAGTTAAGACAAATATTTAATGTAAATACAAATTAAATCTGAACACACACAAGTGTGCACTTAAAAACATGTCTATTCATTTACTTAACCACATGAACCGTGGCCGGTGCCCCCCAGGGCTCTATGCATGGTACACTTATTTTTTTCCCCTCGACACCAAATCTCTTTGCTGAAAAACAGACGATCTACAAGCTCACCACGCATCACAATGCGTGGTGAGCTTCTAGATCTGCTATTTTCCCTGTGAATGTTTGTCCCAGAATAGGGACACTGGGGTTCAGGTTAAGTTGCTTGTACAGCTGCCCTATAATGCCAGTAAATGAGTACCAAACGATGTGTGTGCAGCTATTTGCTTATCCATATCTAGCCTCACAGCTGCATCTATTCACACATGCACAAATACAGACATGAACGCACGCCAGACCTGCATGAGTGCAATGCACACTCATAAATAACAAAAACACTGGCACAATGAGAGAAAAGTTGATACATGGAAAAGTTACGTGAATGCAAGGAAAATGAGTAACCCGTCAATTAAAAGACTTTTATATTTATTGTGTGTGGGATGTATAAGTCACCTTGTGTTATTTGGTCACAGCTATCCACAGATGGTGCAGCAGAAGCTTGTCTCTCTCTCTCTCTCCTCGCCACTCCCCTCCTCCCTCCATTCTTGCCTATTGACGTGATAATAGCTACAAAGTGATGAAGCCATTGAGTGTGCTGGTGACATGAGGGTGAGAGAGGACACAAACTCTCCGCCACCCAGAAACGGTCATTAATCAGAGGCGTGTATGTCCCCATCATTCCCTATAGACTGCCTGAAACACTGCCAGGGGAGAGAGCTTCATACCATACTCTCCTTCTCTCTCCCTGTCTGGACTTCTGCAGCTCTATTCCTCTCTGCCCATGTAGGGATGTGACAGACACACCCATGCATTGTCCCTGTTCACAATACACATGCCAAGTAAGGACTTTTATTACTTAAGCCCTATACGTTGTGGTATGACGAATAGTAAAAATACTCAATCTACATACGCTTCTAGATTGGCTATTTCCACAGGTTTTGGCCATTGTTGGTGCTTCTAATGGGCAAAAATAGGGATACCAGCATAAATGTGGTTAAGTGAGAGAATACATGGTAGGATGCAGGTCCCATGGGTTGGATCAGAATGCAGGATGTCAAAACTAAGTGACACGAGCATTCAGGAACTGAGCCACCAGGATGCATGGGCAAAAAGTGATTGAGATGTTTTTTTTCCAGACATCCCTCAGAATTAATATGCTTAAATGCATATTCATTTCTCTTTCTGGACATTTGGAAATGTACTCACAATCTGTGGCAGGATTCATGACCAAGAGAGGGAACTTAATGACATCTAAAATGAAGCACTCATCTCTGCATCCTGAGAAGTAAAAAATAAACAAAGAAAGGTATCGAGCGAATTAACCTACAACTAAACATTATATCAAGTGACATTGTTTAGTTAAGAGTAAATGACAGGAAAAATGCATCTTCTTCTTTTTTTAACACTGTAATAAAGGATAATTTCACCAAGGTGAAATTGTTGTAGAGTAAATATACCCTCCTGCAGATTGTGCAGGCAAGTCTGAGAGCAGAATGACCTCCAAAATGAAACATTCACCCCTACTGAATCCTATAAGTTGAAAAAATAAATGAGTTCCCCTTCAATGATAGATGTGCATATCCCGGTCTGAAGGTGTGCTTTTATTTAAATCACTACATAGATTTATGCAGGAGTAAATCACTACAACAGTGGCCAATGTGTTGACACACACACATGCACATCCTGAACCCCTCACCTCAATAACAAAATCAGCCTTAATGCTGTGACGGCTCAATACAGCCAATACAATCAACTAATGCTTAGCTTATGCACCATCTTCCGACGAAGTATAAATCAGGCTCAAAGAGCTGGATTTAAACAGGTACTGCTATGTAGCTTATCACCTGCTACAGTGAAACTCTCATTTTTGTGGTTTTCTCACCCTTTTCACTTTGGTGAAGTAGGGTTAAAAACCTACCGTTTACAAAAATGAATGGTGGTCAATGACAAAATTAGCCATATTTTTCATTTGCTCCTAAAACAAATACTAGGCCTGTCACAATTATTTTGCAATAATTTAATAATCGTCATAATCGTATCCATGTTGAAAAATGTTCATGCATTTTCAAAAATAGCAGATCTACAATCTTACGTGTGACGCATTGTAAGCTTGTAGATCTGCTATTTCAGCCATTTTGTATGTTTTTTTTTTTAAGTATACAATTCTTAAATAGCTATGTCAGTCTGTCATTCCTTTATACATCAGTTATTTGTCATATCTGCCCTGTGCAATCTTTGTCTACGCAGCCTAGTGAGAAATGTAATTTTTATTCACGCTCAATCCCAAAAACACAATGACATCGTTAATCGCAATTATATTTATGACAATTAATCTTCAACTTAAATGTTGTAATCGTGACAGCCCTAACAAATACTAGATGTTTTAATTAATCAGCAGCGTTAAATGCTCAGTGTAGTGTCATCATTGTAGATCTGGTTATAGCAATATTACAGCTTTTGTACAAAAATAGTATTGTGAATAGAGTATTGTGATATATTTGGTCAAAATAAAACGTTTTTGCTCTTTATTCTGATAGTAATCATAGCTATAGTGTTTGTTCAGGATCTCCCGTCTCTCCAGCTCTAATAAATAGAAAGTACATTTTCAGGTGGGTTGCACATTTTCAACCAATCTGGACTGAGTACCCATTTATCAGCTTCAATTTTATAGTGTTCCAGTTCCAATTTTGTCTGATAATTTCTTTGTCATCACTTCCAATTTCACTGGTTTATGCTGTGTATCCTGTGTGAGTTTGCTCTCCTGGTTGGATACAATTGGTATCCCGACCTGAAAATACATTTTGGGTTTATTAAAGAGCTGGAGACAGGGAGACCCCTGTTACTGGACAAACACTCTATAGCAATGAGTACTATCAGAATATAGTTATTTAACACTTATTTGAACAAAATAAAACCCTACCTTTAATATATCTGTATGGCTAATTGCCTTTTCACAAAGTGCAAGATGACATTGTGTACACGTAATTTCCTTGGATAAGGAATAAACATGTCCACAGTGGATTGTTCAAGTGTCAAGGAACTAATATTTTTCTTTATGTAGCCTGCAGACCGTATCCCTGGGGAAGTTTCCAAGAGGCACGTAGTAACAATGTTAATAAAACAAAATAAACAGCGATGTGACACATTTGTGACTCATTTCCATATGAGGACTAAAGGTCACTGAGCGTTATAATCATTATATTAAAGCAAACAATGGAATATTTACAGAGAGAAACAGGTGACAGGGAGAGACAGTCACAATGTCTTTATTTGGAACAGAGCAACAATTCAAATAAAGAAGAAAGTGTCTACAACACTTGAAAGTATGTAATCTTTGTCAAGTGAAAGGCCCATGTAGCCAAACACTATGAATTAGCACTGATTGACCCCATGCATACAGTAAGCTTGCTTTGACTGTCCTCTGGTGGCTGTGCCATTGAACTACAGACACTTGATAGGTTGGAACTAATCTCTCAAAACAGATTAAAATTATTGTTTTTCTTTTACCAAATGGGTTCCCAGATTGCATTGGAACACATATAAAAGCCCTGCTAGCAGCCCCTAAAGGCTATGTTGCCCTTGTTTACACCCAACCAACCATTGAGTCCCAAAGACAATAAAAAACAAAATAAAATAAACATATTGGTGTCAGAATTGGAGAGGGGGTTAATGTATAATCACTGAAGGCATAACATATATTGTAAACAAACACTTTAAAGTCAAAAAACAAAAAGCAAAAGTACCATCAAGATTTTGCCAATGAAGGTGGAGTGGTTGGAGAGCCCTTCCAACAGATGCGTTAGGTCATGGGGTCACTCAAACGGTTACGAGATCATCCTCCAGGGAGCATGAATGTACTCAGTAAGTTTTATGGCAATCCACCCCATTAGATTTTGAGATATCTTGAGTGCAGGTGGAAATTCTGGCCTAAGGGTGGTGCTAGAGGAAAGGCCATGGGGTCAACAGAATCAGCAGGGTTTATCCTCCGGGGAGTAGTAAAGTGCACAGCAAATTCCATGGCAAACCTGCCTGAGATCATCTTTGAGGCCAAAGTGTTAACAGATGGACAGAAAGACCAACATTGCCAACCATAGAGCCCACAAGCAGTTCTAAAATAGACTAGCAGCGTATTTTAATGTTGGGCTAGGCCATGATAAAGGAATAGCTTAATATAGTATGTGGTGGAAAAACGTGGATCTGTGTTTGGGAAGTTGAAAGTTATATGATCTAGTTACTTTCCATTTAAGAATTAGAAAACAGAAAGTTGAAAAATATTGAAGTGAAAGATGCATTTTCAGGTTGCAGAGAATAAAGAGTACATAGAATGAAAAACATTTTAAAGGAAAATTTATTGAGCAACAACACAGAGCTCAAAGTCATAAAAAATGATTACTGTACAACAGTTAAGCCTTTGGATGAAACAAGAAATAAAAAGAAAAGGCTGATACAATGGATCAGTCTCATTGGTACAGTTATTGATTTCAAACCTTATATTATTGAGGTTGGTTTTGTTATTGAAAGTAAAAGGAACATAAAATCTTAATGTAACATCAAAACAAAAAACATTGCAAAATGCAATCTTTCTCCCAAAAACAATAACTCACACATTCTGAGCCTAATATTCTAATACTCCTCTCCTTCTTCATCCTCCTCGAAGGAGTCAATGCCCACCTCTTCATAATCCTTCTCCAGGGCAGCCATGTCTTCTCTGGCCTCAGAGAACTCCCCCTCCTCCATGCCCTCTCCAACATACCAGTGGACGAAGGCCCTCTTGGCGTACATGAGGTCAAACTTGTGGTCGAGACGAGCCCAGGCCTCAGCGATGGCTGTGGTGTTGCTCAGCATGCACACAGCCCTCTGGACCTTGGCCAGGTCTCCGCCAGGAACCGCTGTGGGAGGCTGGTAGTTGATGCCCACCTTGAAGCCTGTGGGGCACCAGTCTACAAACTGGATGGTGCGTTTAGTCTTGATCGCTCCAATGGCCACGTTGACATCTTTGGGCACCACGTCTCCGCGGTACAGCAGACAGCAGGCCATGTATTTACCATGACGAGGATCACACTTCACCATCTGGTTCGCGGGCTCGAAGCAGGCGTTGGTGATCTCGGCGACTGACAGCTGCTCGTGATAGGCCTTCTCGGCAGAGATGATGGGAGCGTAGGTGGCCAGGGGGAAGTGGATACGAGGGTATGGCACCAAGTTGGTCTGGAACTCTGTCAGGTCAACATTCAGGGCTCCGTCGAAGCGAAGGGAGGCAGTGATCGAAGAGACTATTTGGCTGATGAGGCGATTAAGATTGGTGTAAGACGGACGCTCAATGTCCAAGTTCCTGCGGCAGATGTCGTAGATGGCCTCATTGTCCACCATGAAGGCACAGTCGGAGTGTTCCAGGGTGGTGTGGGTGGTCAGGATGGAGTTGTAGGGCTCGACTACAGCTGTGGACACCTGGGGAGCTGGGTAGATGGCAAACTCCAGCTTGGACTTCTTGCCAAAGTCAACAGACAGGCGCTCCATCAGCAGGGAAGTGAAACCTGAGCCGGTGCCTCCGCCAAAGGAATGGAAAACCAGGAAGCCTTGGAGGCCGGTGCACTGATCCGCCTTAGGATGCACAGACACATTAGGAAAGATCAATAAAAAGATATCTGTGTTTTTTTCTTCATTTTTGGTCACTAAAAACTAATACACTACAATCATTTGATGTCATGCTCCATGAATTGTGATAGAATTGCCATCAGGGTGGGCGAATTCCACCATCTAATGCTCACCAGTTTGCGGATTCTGTCCATGACAGAGTCAATGATCTCCTTGCCAATGGTGTAGTGTCCACGGGCGTAGTTGTTGGCTGCATCTTCCTTTCCTGATATCAGCTGCTCGGGGTGGAACAGCTGGCGGTATATTCCGGTACGCACCTCATCTGGAAAAACAAAAAATAAATAAATAAAGGACGGTAAATGTTGATCTGCAATCAATTGGTTAATTCCTGGAGAGCTCTATTACACAGTGATATTCAAACACTGATAGTCAACACCTACATTGAGAAGTACGGTTAGAACTGGTCAAGGCAGGTTGGTTGTGGCCAAATATTTATCCTTAACGTGTATATCATTTCATCTTGTTTACGTTTCTTCGTACACAGATGCCCGAATTTATACTTGCGAAAATACAAAATAGCCGATCTACAAGCTCACAACACGTCGCATGTGTGAGCCGCCTATAATGACATGCCTAATATAGGGACGCCAGGTTGAAAGTGATTAAGTCTGTCTGTGGATTTTATACATATTTAACCAATGACAACTATTAACACGGGCTTGTGACTAATAACTACATTGGAACACAGGTCCCCCCCCCCCCCCCCCCATCTCCTGTAAAGTAACGATTTTGGACATACAAGATCTCTGCACGACAGCAACGATATGTTCATTATGTGTATATCATAAGATGAGTCATATCTCTGCTGTTCGGCCGGAACCAGCTAAATCCAAAATGGTAATTGTTCAGGAAATGAAAAACTAAATATCAATTTTTCAGAAAATGAAGAAAACCTTATATTTTTAAAACAAAGCAATACTGCCTCATCAAACTTGGTATTGTGACTTTATATATTATCAGATGTGTCATTATATTATCACCACTTTACCCAAATCCAGTGCAAGTGGAGTTAGGAGGTTTTGTCCATCATTGATAAGAACAGCTGGCAATGGATCTCAAAGCTCACAACACATCACAACGCATTGTGAGCTTGGAGATCAGCTATTTATGGTGAGCGCCATCCTCATATACTATACTGTAGATCAAGCTGAATTCTGTACTTAAACAACTTTTATTTTAACATGCATTGTAAACAACCATGGATCTAACTTGTTACCACTGTTGTTCTTCTACAGTTGAGTGCAACAAACAATTCTGCCTCAATACTCAATCATGTATTTAACAAAAGCGATCATGGCACACCAACAATAAATAAATGGCATATAAATACAAAATACATTCATGAAAAATTGAATCTGTCAAATCTGTAGCCTACTGCACTAACAATAACAACCACAGTTGAATTTACCTATCATATACCTACAGTATCAACATTTTATTATCACACTGTTGTGTGTTGTGTGTTGCGTGTGTGTGGTGGGTGTTTCTTAGTGCTTTAGATTGTCATAAAAGCTGTGAAAGTCTTTTGGCATGATCTCCTTGAGCTCTTGGAGATGTTTGAAACAAACTCCTGCACACACTCATTCTCTGTCCATTAACATTTAAAAAGAAAACACCTTTATGAAGACACCCTTCTCCTCTTTACTGGGGTGACATCTATCAAACCTTGCACATACATTCTCTTCTCTTCCCAGTTTATGTTCTCCCAAAAGCATTGAAAAATCTTCTCCCTGTCTGCCTCATACAGAGCAGAGCTTCTCGAGAGCCTGAGAGGAGGGGGGAGTTGTTTGTTTTTGACGGACAGTTTGAGGGTCCAATGGAGTTAGGAGTTTTCGTCAGAGGCGCTTTTTAATACTTTTCATATGTTATTATTAAAAAAAAAATTACACAGATGTAGAGGGGGTTCAATAGCGTAAACTGAAAATGGAGTTAGCTGGTCCCGGCTGGACACTGACGATATGCTAATAAAGTGCAATTTCCTCAAAACGTTCATGTCTAGTGGGAATGCTTTATGTATTGTTTGTGCTCATTGCAAACAATTAACCCATTCAATTCGGCAACGCATCTGTGTCATTTTAGATGTCTTTGGCTATTCAAAAATAGCAGATATACAAGCTCAAAGCACGGTACCGAGTGCCATGCTACGAGCTTGTGGATCTGCTATTTTTTGAAAAATCTCGAACGTTTGTGCAAATCTTTGAATATATTTTTTAAAGCGAAGATTTTGAACTCAAATCTTTGCTTTTGGGGGTCCCTGGAATTCTTTTTTTTTTTAGATAGGGGTCCTTGACATGAAAAAGTTAGAGAACCACTGGTATAGCAACACGTTTTTCAGAAACCAGTTAGAATTTAGAAGACATTTGTAGATGAGTTCCCGGTTTGAATGGGTTAAGCAGCAATGTACAGTATACAGTAGGGGGAAAAGCAACTGACCAATGACAGTGGGTTCGAGGTCCACGAAGATGGCCCTGGGGACGTACTTTCCGGTTCCGGTCGCACTGAAGAAGGTGGTGAAGGAGTCGTCGTGACCTCCCACCGACTTATTGGCGACATCTGGCATCTGGCCGTCCGGCTGGATTCCGTGCTCCAGACAGTACAGCTCCCAGCAGGTGTTCCCCATCTGCACGCCAGCCTGGCCCACGTGTATAGAGATGCACTCACGCTGGGCGAGAGAAAGGAGAGAGAGAGAGAGAGAAGGGCGTGACGGAGGGTTCAGTGCAGTGTTGATTTTTACAGCAAATTTTGATTTAGTTTTAGTCATAGTCTTTTGAATAAAATTCTATTTAGTTTTAGTCATATTTTAGTGATCTGAAAGGTTTTAGTTTTTGTCTAGCTTTAGTCGACTAAATATCATAAGATTATAGTCGACTAAATCTAGAGTTGATTTAGTCGACTAAAATGTATTTTGGCAGGCCTGATTTTACACTTGGTTGCATGCTGAAAATAGCCGAACGCATTGTGAGCTTGTAGATCTGCTATTTTCTGAGCAGAACACCCGAGCGCAACCAAACATAAAATGACTTGTCTTTTAGTTCTACTGGATCTCTTCTCCACTAGTCCCTCCTAATTTTTATTTGTTGACTAACGTTGTCAATATATTTAATCTTAGTTTTAGTCATCGTAGCTTAGTTTTTATCACATTTTTCGTCATAGTTTTAGTTGACGAAATCAACACTGGTTCAGTGGGGGAAAAGAAATGTTGGCGACTATTGCTGTTGACTTCTGCTTTGTACTACGGGTGCAACAGTTAACACTAGAGTTGTTCCGATACCAGTATCGGAAAAGCTGGTATCGACCGATACGCAAAAATGCTACGCATACAGAAAACATGGTATCGGTACATCTCTAGTTAACACTCAAGTGCTAACACTAAAGACTACCACTGGGTGGAGGCAGAGAGTTAGAAGAGAGATATCTCCAGAGTGAGAGAAGTCAAAGGCTGCAGCTTTGCTGGTTCTCATTTGACAGTGGGCTATGAGAACAAGCTGGATGAAGAGGGAGTTCAGAGAAGAATGTCATGTTCTTCTGCATTCACAACACGGTCAAATATGTTAAAAATGCTGCTGCAGCAGCTTCTCTTAGCAATTCAAAAGCATAGAATATAAACTAATGGAAAAGGTGGCATGCATAATGCACGTTCAGTGATAAAGCTTTTAGATTATAGCTCCCCTTGTACAAACACAATTATCTTGTATGCATTTAATTTAACTACAAAATGAAAACCAGTGGTGCTTTGAATGAATTAATGTATATACGTACGTACGTACAGTAAGCCTATGTACTAACTGTAGCTGGTAACACCACATAGACAATAGTGTTGCACCATAGAGGGACACTATGACATGACAAAAAGTACACCTGCTAGCTGCGCCTGCTACTATGGACTGGTAAAAGATACAATAAAACAAATAACTCCATCCTGACAAAAATGTCTTCATACTTTATATGCATATTTATATGCTAGTCAATTAAGTATAAGGCTTAAGTTGTTAAGTCAAAGCTTAAGACCTTTCTATTTGCAGCTGCTGTTTACTTTTGTTACTTCTTCTGTACTGTAATTCTTGTTTTTCTGTTTTATTTTAAATTATTTTTTCCCATTATTTTATTCAAATGTCCTTTTATAATGCCTCTTAATGCTAATGTTTTGTTTAAAGCACTTTGAATTGCCTTGTTGAAGTGTGCTATACAAATAAACTTGTCTTGCCTACAGTATACAATATATGTTGGTTTTAACCTCTCCCTCTACACAAGCAGACGTATTTGTCTGACGTGACTTGACTGATAGTACAGTATGTGAACAAACAGGTTTGGAGAAACCTGTAGATACAGTATTTAGTCTTTGCTTGCTTTTACACTCTCGCTTCGGTTATCAGTCAGGTTTGTTCAACCTTCATTAAATCAAGGTTGAATTAATAAATGAAACATATCCTCACATCATCATTCATCACCATCATCGGAATTGCTAAAATCTCATATTGGCCAATTTAGTCTAACTTATACACCAAACATCAGACCAAAGAATTTGACCCTAAAAGTAACCCAGTGTCTCCCAACTTACTATTGCTTAGTACCAAGAAACTTAAAGTTTCTATTTGAGAACCTTTAACTTATAAACAAATAAACACAAAGTTAAAGTCCCTGAAATCTGCACTGAAATTTGCACTTAAGTACAGTACTCAATGTACTAAAGTTACTTTCTCCAAATATGACTGTGCCACAAGTTTTACAAAATTATATTAGACATCAACATATGGAAAGTACATTTAATATTATAAAATGAAAAAGAAAACAACTGCATAAACAAACACACATAAACTGAAGTTTGTTTTATTATTATCGGCTGATACCAATGTTGTTAAAAAAAGTCAATTAATGGCTATGATTTACAGTATAGTATCAGCCAGGCCGATATATTGATTGGGCTCCAATTATTATTATATATTTACGTACAATATTAATAACGGCTATACAAAGCTTTGCGTCAGTGTTGGTGTGGTCAGAATTATCCTTGCATCTTAAGACTTTGGATTATAGGATATATATTAGAAACATTACATGATTAACAAGCTGTTATTTTTGTGCAGTGCAGTCACAAGACACTGGGGCAACCTGAAGACTGCCTCATTCTCTGCATACCACCGAGACAAGGTCATTTCTGATGCAGCCAGCCTAGTTCTGCACTCCTTGACACTCCTTTATGTGCATGTGGGTGGGAGAAAGATGGTGTGTGTGTGTGTGTGTGTGTGTGTGTGTGTGTGTGTGTGTGTGTGTGTGTGTGTGTGTGTGTGTGTGTGTGTGTGTGTGTGTGTGTGTGTGCGCACACGGCTAGTATATTTCTGTGTATGCGTGTCCTGGAGGACAGATATCTAGGACAGCTCCCGGCCCATTCGGGCCTCCTAACTTCAGCTGTTGCAGCTCAAATTGTTTTTAAGCCATCAACACTTTACGGTATTACGCTGCAGGGAAGGCATATGGCGTGGTTTTTCCTGACCGATTATCCTGGGAAATTTATGGTAGTATTAAAGACAAGTCCTTAAGGTTTCACACAGCCCTATTCAGTGCTGCATTCAACTGTAAAAGTTTTCATACAGTACATGACAGAACGGATATTCTTACCCGGTGGGTATTATATAGCTTCCCTCAGTTGATGTCATCAGGATGTTCAAGCTGTCTGACAACGTGTCAGTAGGCTCTGGTTGCATGATATGTTTTAGTAAAATAGGCAACCTTGTAGCACTTGCCTATACATTTCCTACATTATGGGGGTCAGAAGTAACTTTATGGCCCAGAGTCTAGTGAGGCTCCATGATTTTTTTTCTTTTAGGTCTTAGCTTGGGGGTGGAGGCGGGGGGAAATCCACTGTAAACCACTTAAGCCATATATACTTCGTCATATGATCACAACGTGTCCCGTTCTGAGCTTGCAGATTGGCTATTTTTGCTTAAGGAAAAGCACTATGAAAGAAAAGGACAGTCTACAAACGTACCTTCTAAATCTATCCTGCAGTTAAGTTTTCTGCCACAGCTATTTGTGGGAAAGTCCATGCTAACCTGACACCTAGAGATGTGGCGGTAAAGAGTGACTGGCATTCTACACGTTGTAGGCAAGAGTAGTCCTTGGCAGGTTAATCTTTAACTTACTCCATGCACAATGTCAAGTGTATTATGTAATAGAAAATGTATCAGGTGAATGGAGATTCACAATCCTACTAGGACTGGGCATATGGATAAAATCAAATATCACTTTATTTTAGTATCAATTTATTTAAAAGTCAAATTTAAAAAAATCAAGTATGAAATAGTTCTTAAACCCCTTACAACCAGGAAATCATCTGTCATTTTAGCTAAAAAGTAGCTAATATAGCACCACAATCATTTTAACCCCTTTAACCATTGTTTCATACTTTGGCTATTCAAAAATAGCAGATATACAAGCTCATAGTGATGTGCTATGAGCTTGTATATCTGCTTGTAGATTTTAGAAAAATCGTGAACATTTGTGCAAATCTTTGAATATATATATTTATTTTTTTTAAAGCAAAGAATTTTAACTAAAATCTTTCTTTCTCGGGGTCCCTGGAACAAAATATTTTGAGATGGGGTCCGCGGCCAAATACATATAATTGGGGGTCCTTGACATGAAAACATTTAAGCACCACTGACATAGGTTTTTCAGGAAACTGTTATGATTTAGAAGACATTTTTAGAATCTGCCTCAGGTCTTAATGGGTTAAACCAGGAAAAGACAACTGCTTATGCCACATCACAATATTACAAATCAAAATCCCAGACGATAACTAGTCTCATCATGACGATAATAAGCTATAATATCAACATTTTACCCAGCCAAATACTACAGTATTAACTGCCTCATTTAGAAATGCTTGAACATCACGGCTACTGCATAAACTCTGAAAACAATTTGCAGCACTGACTCATCAACACTGAGTTACGCAGCACAACCCCACAGGTGACATATACTTGAAAACCTTCCTGACTCAGCTGGATGACATAGTAAACAGTAAGGGCTAAAAACAGTTAGGGTGTGTCTGTTAAGCAAAGGGGAGAGGGTGTGTCTCTCCAGACTCCAACCACACAGACTTGAGATTACAGTCCTCTGCATGCGTCTCTTAACTACTGGATAATAATCTAGTGGGGATACTGCACTCAGAGAGAGAGAGAGAGCGAGAGAGCGAGAGAGATCAATTTATTCAAACCCATTTTTAGGGCTGACATAACTAGAGCCTGACTGATGCCAGATTTTTGGGTCCGATGCCGATCCAGCCCACCGATTACAGATGTTTTGACCGATATTTTGTCTATCAATTTGACAAACAAATACTTTTACATTTTTTAAATGAAAAATAATAACTTAACAAGCTCACAATGTGACACATCATATAGATCAATGTTTGAAATTATTTTTGAAAATGTCCTAAAAAACGAACCTAATTTTGCCTATGATGACATGCCCAAAATAGGGGTCGCCAGGTTGAGAATTAGGGCACATCGACTGCACAATTTCTGATACCGATGTTGTCAGAAATGTCAAATAATGGCTGATATATCAGCCAAACCAATTTACAGTCGACATACTGGAACCTTTAATACCCACGGGTTACAGTACCTTGTACCACTATGATTGACAAGCTTGTAATATAACACAATGAGGTCAAAGACTCTAATTGAGATCATGGCTGCCCTTTTCCCCCCTCACATAACTTTAAGTACTTGATCTTTTTTATAGCGTCTAATGCTACGATAGCTGATCTCTGACAAGATTACAAGTGAAGTGTTTACTATTCATGGTTGCTTCAGCGTCTAGTTTATTTTCACAACAGGAGTGATGCCTTTCCATCAGACTGAATTTCAAGGCAACATAACATTCTTATGAGGATCTGGTGCAGAAATATTTTTAATCCCTCAATGACCTCATTCAGAAAAAACTTTTAATCTCCCCTGAAGAGAGTTATGTCTCAGAAAAGTGATGTAGCAAGCCTAGAATAGCTATGAATTGAAGCTGCACTCTGTAGCGTTCATAACATCCTACATTCCTACTATTCAAACCCAGGTCCCGTGCACATGTGCTGAAATCTTTACCACTGACCTACTAGACGCTAGTAGGTCAGTGGTAAAAAATGTCAGTGCTCTAGTAACTAGAGCGCACCTATTTCAAGGGAGAAATGTTATTTGGACCTCCATGCAATACCTCTTGTCATCCAGTAGTGGTCAGACCTTACCACAGGATCTCAATTTGCCAATAGAATTGCATGGACGCACAAACGCATATCATGATTTGATTTCCAAAATCCCAGATGACATCTAATCTGATATCGATATAATATTGATATATTGCCCAGCCCAGCTACCAGTATCAAAGTGGAATGGTGTGACAAGTCAAAATAAATCTTAATACACACAAAAAAAAACAGCTTTACATTCCTGCCCTACAGACTTGCATGCCTCCTCTTGACTCAAACTGAACCGATGGTAGATTGATCTGCAATCTTGAGACACGCCTAAACTCCTTAGGCCATCTTTAGTATACACTTCAGTCTTCCTTGTTGAGCTGTTTCTTTGCAGAGCATTCTGGAGGCTTTAAGTAGAAAATAGTTCCAACTTTTGGAGCGGACCACCACTCATCAATGTCACGCTTGATCCTCCTCCTGGCTGTGTCTGACAACCTGGTCATTTACGACCCGACTTTGAATTGTTAACACAACCATGAAGTCCATGTTGACCATTATTTCAGCTAGGCTATTTGTGCTCATGCAGATGACACAATGTTCGAGCACAGCAATGGTTGAATTTTTTTGCGGGCATCAATAAATGCTCCGTGTACTTAGTGACAACAAGCGCTCTGGAAATTATACCAAAAGCACTCTGCTCAAAAAATGCTTTGTGTGAGCACAGGCCCTAAGGCGACATGTACACCATGATGTAAGCAACATAACTGCAGCTAATCAAATTAATAAAGGGGTGTGATAGATTTAGGTGTGCCAGTGTGCATTTACAATACTGTTGACTACTGTCTAAGTTTGCACATTGGCTCTGGGAAGACCTAAATCTAACACACACATTATTTAATTTGATTAGTTGCAGCTTTGTTGCTTACTAACCTGCCATATTTTTTATCTGCTGTATTTTTTTCATTTTTTAGACGAATTGGAAAACAAACTACAAACGTCAGCCTAGGGTTTCATGCCCCTTTTTACTATCGCAACCAAGCCCAATGAATCTCTGCTGAGAAACGTTTCTACCCCCAAGTGCTGTAAAAGTAGGTTACACAGTAAAAGTCTGTGTTAATTTACCCATGGCATTTAGTGTACAAATGGAACAAAATGGACCCTCATGGGTCCATTTGGTTTCATTTGTACACTCTTGGAGTTAGATTAACACTAAGGGTTTTACTGTGTGTGTCTGCAACACCTGCTGGTTGGGGCACCGGCCAAATATAGGAATTGCCAGTCGTCAGATCTATTTTTGATGCGTCAGGGGTCCTGCTGGCAACTGTGCATCTGCATTGCACCCGTCTGTAGCAGAGGGCTTTTCTAAAAGGCACAGTCCAGTATGTGTGGGGAAAGTAACTAAGTACATTTACTCAAGCACTGTGCTTAAGTGCAGATTTCAGGTACTTTCACTTTATTTGAGTATTTATACTTGTACTTTGTACATTAACGGATAAATGATGATGTATTATTATAGGTTAAGCTACCTAGCAGCACATAAAGTAGGCCTATTAAAATCAGGCCCACCTTTACCAGCTGCAGCATTAAAGTGATAAACACATTAATGCATTATTAATCATGTAATAATTATGATGGCATAATGTCCCATCTGCATAATGAGTACTTTTATGTTTGTTACTTTTAGGACGGTATAGCAGATAGGATAACACTTTATTAATCCCTGGAGTGAGGGGGGAGGGATGGGGGGGGTGCATAGCAGCACAGAATAATAACAGTAAGAAGTAAAAAAAGTGCACAGTAGACAATAAAGAGGCCAATAAATACAGTACTGCACCATACAACGATGCACTGCTACATTAAAGTACTGGTTCTCAATGTGGGGTCCAGGGACCCCCAGGGGTCCTTGAGGGGTTTCCGGCTAAATAATTAATAGACCATTTGGTTCCATTTGTACCAGAGTTAAATTCAATTAAATTAACACTGGGGATTGGTACGGTGTAGATTGGGGTCCCAGATTTAAAAATCATATCAAATGGGGGTCCTTGAAAAAAAAAAGGTTGAGAATTACAGCACCAAAGGACAATACACACGCACGCTCGCTCGCAGTAACATTTTTAAATCAGTACTTTTACTTGTATTGTGGTTTTGCTACTAATCTGAGTATAGGCTACTTCTTCCACCACACAAGTGCAATCCTCAGTGAGAATGAGAGTGTCAGTAGCCTACACACATATGTAACATGTCAACAGTTAGAAATGGATACATTCACACCCAGTGGTGGAAAGTAACTAAGTACATTTACTCAAGTACTGTACTTAAGTACAATCTTGGTACTTTTACTTAACTGGAGTATTTCCAATTTTCAATACTTTTACCTCTACTGCACTACATCTCAGAGGCAAATATTATACTCCACTACAATTATTTGAAAACTTTAGTAACTAGTTACTGTGTAGAACATACATTAACCAGTTCAGACCTATACTTTGGCTATTTGAAAATAGCCGATCTGCAAGCTCTCAACATGTTGCTAAGTGACGCGTTGTGAGCTTGTAGATCTGCTATTTTCAAAGGATTTTATACACTTGGAAACTTGTGAAATGGGACATTGTGCATAAGGAGTCATTTTACTTTTAGTAATTAAATATATTTTGATGCCAATACTTTTGTACTTTTTACTCAAGAAATGTTTTGAATACTGGTACTTTTACTTGTAATAGAGTATTTCTACATTGGAGTATTGATACTTTTACTTAGGTAAAAAATGTGAGTACTTTTTCCACCACTGTTCACACCGAGGATTTTACTGTGTGTTTGTGTACACTAGAAAAGAACAGGTTCAGTGGGTGTGTTGTTTCTTTTAGGTGTTTTAGTGTGCCAGGCGAGCCTGGCCAACATGAAGTTGTACAGCAGCACCATGTCCATGATTAACACAATACATGAACATAAATGAAACACAAAACACACCCACAAGTAAATGTATTAAAAACAGCTGCATTTGTCAGTCACAGTGTCTGCTGCTGGCGTTTCGTTACAGACAGACAGACAGACAGACAGACAGACAGTGGTGTAAAGTACATGTACTCAAGTACTGTACTTAAGTACACATTTGAGGATTTTTTTACTTTACTGGAGTATTTCCATTTTTCAGTACTTTTACTTCTACTCCACTACACTACATCTCTACACTCCACTACACTACATCTACAGGCAAATATTCTACTTTTACTCCACTACAATTATTTGAACTTTAGTTACTTTGTAGATTTTTTACTATTATTACAAAACATACATTAACCACATTCAGCCCATATATATTTCGGCCATTTGAGAATAGCAGATCCACAAGCTCACAATGTGAGCTTGTGGATCTGCTATTTTCAAAAGGTCCTTACATTTTGAACTTGGGGAAATGGGACATTTTTATACAAATACTTCTGTACTCAAGCACATTTTGAATTCCGTACATTTACTTGTAACAGAGTATTTCTACATTACAATATTGATACTTTTACTTAAAGTAAAACATTTGAGTACTTTTTCCACCACTGAAGGTAGCCTACACATGAATACAGATAACGACAGGGGGGACGTGTTAAATAACAACATATTACGTGCGACACGTAACGAAATAGCCTTTGTATAAAAAGTGACAGATCTGAAATCAAAATGATGATTTAATAATTAACGAGGCCATTACATGCAATCACTTATAGGGGTGAGTAGATGATGGAAAAAAGCAAAAAAGAAAGAGGAAAAAAGATCTTAAACTTACCATTGTGCCTCAATAGCAGTAGAAAATTCTTCTATGAAGGTAGGAAATAACTTTAAAAAACAAAAACAAGTGGTGTTGGTTGTAACGTTCTCACACGGTCTGCAATGTGGACCCAGTGAGTAAGTACTGTCAGGTGTGGATCTGCTGCTGTCACGCTATTATCCAACTGCCAGTGACGTCACCAAACCCCTCCCACTAGCCTTATAGTACTAACTGTTTCTCAGCGTCTGGTCCGTGGACCACCAGGGGTCCAAATGGACCATTAACAGACCCTGAGAGAGTGTAGGCTTCATTTGTACTATGAGACAGTTATATACACAGAGAAATAAACAGTGGTGGAAAAAAGTAATCATATTTTTGACTTGAGCAAAAGTATCAATACTGCAATGTAGAAATACTCTACAAAAGTGTTGGTTTCAAAATGTACTTAAAGTACCAAAAAAGTAGAAAGTGCTCTTTATGCAGAATGCCCCATTTCACAAGTTTTCAAATGTATGAAATGTATTCAAAAATCTTTTGAAAATAGCAGATCTACAAGCTCACAATGCATCCATCGCAACGCATTGTGAGCTTGATCTCCTCATTTCAAATGGCCAAAATGTATATAGGGTTGAAGTGGTTCATGTATGTTTTGTAATAATAATAAAAATCTACAAAGTAACTAGTAACTACATTTTTCAAATAATTGTAGTGGAGTAAAAGTACAATATTTGCCTCTGAGATGTAATGGGGTAGAAGTAAAAGTACTGAAAATTGGAAATACTCCAGTAAAGTAATACCTAAAAAATTTACTTAAGTACAGTACTTGAGTAAATGTACTTACTTTACACCACTGAGTGTAGGTAGGCTTCATTTGTACTATGAGAGTTAAATAAACACAGACATAAACACACTGTAGGGGTCCCAGAGATTTAAATAAAAATACATTTAGAAAATCCTATCAAATGCATATCAAACTGGGGGTCCTTCAAATGAAAAGGGTTGAGAATTGAAGTTTATAGCAAGAAGCATATTGAACAATAACAATAAGAATAGAAAACATACACCAAGTGATAAATTATGATACAGTAACATATTTATATTTTTTCTATCAATTACTCACCCCATGGAGACTTGGAGGTAGGCAGCGGTTCCGGTAGGTAGTTTCCTACTGGAACCGCTGCCGGTCATCAAATTATTGGCTTAGGAATGCGACAAAAGATATCCATGAATTCAAGTCTCCATAGGGTGACTAATCGATAGAAAACAAGTCATTTTGGGGGTGAACTATCCCTTTAAGCTACAGTAGCACATAAAGTAGGCCTATTAAAATCAGTCCCACCCTTACCAGGTGCAATGTAAGTGCTGCTATTAAAATGCAAACTATAAAAATACTAAAATTGCTAAATACAGAAAATGAATGGTCATAAGTTCATAAAGCATAATTCATTATAATTTCATGATATATATAAATATTTGGGTCATAATCGATTTCATGTAAAGTTAAAAATGTAAAAACATAATGTGATTAAAAGTCCTGGGGCGGAACAAAAGTTCCCTGTCTGTCAGTAGCACACCGGACCATTACGGATTGATGCATTGATTGCATGTCATTACTGACAGGTGGTGCAAACAAACCTGGTGGACTAAAACTCTGTGAACTTGCAGCTTGTGATATCACGCTGCTAAAGTTATAAAAGACGTCTGAAACCTTAGAGAGACAGTCAAAAGGACTTTCTAAAGACTTTAAGCAACTCAACAACGAAGAAACTCTTTTCCACAACAAGCGGCCAACGAGGTATTCTATTGTTTGATTTAGCTTTGATGTTGCCGTTGTGCTTGATGGACACTCTTAATCTGCGCATTGCTACATGTATGCTTTGATCCATGTTGTTATGTACTGTGCAATGTCTTGATTATTGTTTATTATTTTGTGTGTGAACATGTAGTTCTCACGGCATGACTGAGGGATGAGGAGAATGCCTGAAGCAATAAATGCCCGTTCATAAAGAACCCGACCTGTGTCATCATTGTTGTGCGAGGAGCTACATGCAATATCAAAGCGATGAACACATTAATGCATTATTAATTACAATCCAATGTTAATTATGGATGCTTTAATGTTCCATCTGCATAATGATGTCTGCCTTATGTCTGGTACTGTTGGTGAAGATTGGGGTCCCAGAGAAAAAATATATAATAATCAAATGGTTTTCCGTGGCCTAATGCATATCAAACTGGGGGCTCTTGAAAATAAAAAGGTTTAGAATCAAGTTTATAGCTCTGCAAGAAGTATATTGAACAAGAATAGGTCATACATCACGCTCTAGGCACTTGGTGGGAGGCAAACTGGAGACATACACGTACATAGAGACAAAAGTTTTAAGTCATGAGCCAGGTGGATTAACCACATGAACCCTAGTGTCACTTTTCTGGGCATGTCATAGTCATATAGGTCAACATTTGGCAAAAAATGGCGAACATCCTGCAAAGATATTTGGTGTAGGACAGGGCCAAGTATGACCCCTGGGGGACCCTGGTCAACCAAAGGGTTTCAGGATAATAACTAATAATTGGTTCATAAACACTATATTATGAATGCCTTTTTGAATTGGCTTTGTGTATGCAGTGTTAATTTTGTCGACTAAAACTAATGAAAAATGTTCGTTGGCAAGCTTTTTTCACTGACGAAAACAAAATAAAAACTATGATGACTGAAAAACTATGACTAAATATATTGATCATTTTGTCAACAAATAAAAACTAGAATAACTAAAATGTTTAGGAAGGGACTGTTGGAGAAGAGATCCAGTAGAAGTTAGAACTCAACCTCAAGTCATTCCAATGTTCAATCAAAGGTAAGCACATAAGTTAAAAGATTGTTTATATGCTGAATAAGTGTAAAATGTCACTGTCCTCAAATTGAAACAAATATGTACTAAAAAGAAGAATGCACATTTGAGAATAATTTAAAACGATGCATTACACTTTACTATACTTGTCTTATTTCACTTTGACTGTATTCTCTTTGTTTGGTACTTTAATAAACATTATACATTTAAAACAAAGTATTTCTCTTAATTGTTATTCATTATTCTTAAGTGTGCTTGCTTAACATCTGGGGGTGACAGTGACTTGAGACACAAAATAATGTTTTTTGTCAGATACGCCCTAGAAAGTAGACACTATTATTATTGGTAACACTCCCTAAGCATGCATCAGGCGGGCCCTTTAAAATCCTCCGGTTTCCCCACCCCCCCCTTCCCCAAACCTGCTGCAATCAGGCAGACAGACAGGTGTTTGATACAATCAGAGCTGAGCTCCATTATATTTGGGAAGAGTGAAATAAACAACTTGTAATGTATCGTTCCACCTCATGGAAGTTGACTTGTCTTGTCCGCTGACTCACACCTTGTGACAGTTGAAAGGCTCTGTAGGACAGGGGGGCCTCATCAAATGGATATGAGCTGACCCCAGGTCGCAGTAATTATTTTTTGGGTGTGTCAGGGACCGAGTTGGTCGGAAGGAGAGACACAGGGAAAACTTTGTGGGTTTTAAAATATTGTTCTCTTTTTTATTTCTTTTTCTTTCTTTTCTTTTTTCTTTGGTTGCAAATAAATGATTTAACAAAACAAATGTGCTCAACACAAAAAGGAAATTAAACGAAATAACTAAACAGACAAACAACAACTGAACTGAAAACTGGACTAACCAGAATGACACAGGAGGTGGACATATATAGGGATGGGTCAGACCACTGTTAACACAAAAGGGGAAAAAGACAAAGACTACCATTGAAACACACACACTCAAAACCCCTGCCCCACCCCATAGTGCAGAGGGACTGTGGTGCAGTCCAATTGTCCAGATTAGCTGCCGATATGGAGCAGGTGATCCCCATTGCTTTGGCCAGCCCATCATGTCCATGTATGTCAGCAACCTCCCACAAAACTGGTAACTCAAACAAAACTCAGTCAAATCAAATGCAAATAAACTCATAACAAACAATAAATTATGTCATTTCAACTTGTTAATAATGTCCAACTTAAAATAAACACACTAAATATATAAACCAAAAGGAAAAGTTACCATACATTATAGTCTTTATGTGTGGCTGCTGAGTCAGCCATCACAGGGTGAGTAGCCCTCTGGTCCATAGCGTTAGATGGAGGTATGTGCTTAAAGTACTCCTAGAAAGTACCATGACTAGTCTCAATACAGTGCTTGGGTAACTTAATGCCACGCACAGTGACCTAAAAGTTACTGGTGCAGAGTTCTATAGCTGAATGGGTAGAGAGGCTGCCTGGGAAACAGAAGGTCCAAGATTCGATTCCCAGCCCTGACAATGTGTCAGGGTGTACATAAGCAAGACCCTTAATAGAGCATCGCAGTTCCCGCCCACTTCCTGGTTTTTCGTGGTGCCGGAAGGAACAACTCAATGCATTTTTCCCATTGACATTTCCAAAAATATTTATATCTATTAATTTAAGCCTCGAATCAAGCCATCATGACATGACATGAATCATGACCATAAAACGTTTGATTCTGTGATTTTCTTTTTTTGAAAACGGCAAAACAAAGGGTATTTATTAAATATAGTATATCATATAATTAAATATAAAATAAAATCACAGAAAAAAACGTTTTATGGTCATGATTCATGTCATGATGGCTTGATTCGAGGCTTAAATTAATAGATATAAATATTTTTGGAAATGTCAATGGGAAAAATGCATTGAGTTGTTCCTTCCGGCACCACGAAAAACCAGGAAGTGGGCGGGAACTGCGATGCTCTATTCATAACTACCCCCCAACCTCATGTCTGACCACTTGAGCAGCAATAACCTAATTGAAGCAGAAATCTGAATTTTCTAAGATGTCTAAGATGAAGACAACGAAGATGAGGAGGCTGAAGGGAATAAGGAGAGAGATGATGAAGAGAGTGAAAAAGACCGTTGAGTGTGATATTATGGTTCTAAGTGTACTCGCTAATGGTACCATTTTTGTCTACTCTATTCTGTGTCTCAGAGGAGGCCTGTGGACAGTTGCCTACCAGTGACATCATCAGTAGGCAGGTAATTTCAAACAAGATTTCATTTTTTTCATCTTATGTTTTATTAATGCGAGAACAATGGCTTCTATTATAGCATGCAAACTTTCAAGGAATATAAAGCCTGCAGTTTATATTAGCTTGGATTCCCCATCGATGTCACTTAGACAGGTTTCTGACAGAAATGGTACCATATTATCTCCCACCATATCCTTGAACCCTATTGTGAAAAAGGCCAGTTGAAGGCAGTGGAGTACCACTGATTGGCAAGGCCAGCTGAACCCGATTTCTTAATTAGTCAGTCAGCTGGAGCCCATGACAATCAAGCCTAGCAGTCAGCTATAGAGCGTCGCAGTTCCCGCCCACTTCCTGTTTTTTTTGGTGCCGGAAGAAAAAACTCAATGCATTTTTCCATTGACATTTCCAAAAATATTTATATCTATTAATTTAAGCCTCGAATCAAGCCATCACGAGATGACATGAATCATGACCATAAAACGTTTTTTTTCTGTGATTTTTTTTATTTTATATTTAATTATATGATATACTATATTTAATAAATACCCTTTGTTTTGCCGTTTTCAACAAAAAAAATATCACAGAATCAAACGTTTATAAAATGCATTGAGTTTTTTCTTCCGGCACCAAAAAAAACAGGAAGTGGGCGGGAACTGCGACGCTCTATTAAAGCAGGAGCAGTCCGCTTTTTCTTCCCCGTACAGACCTGCATGTGATTGTCAACTTAAAATTGTAATCTTGACAGGGTCCTTTGGTGAACATGGGAGACTAATTGGAGCTTTTTGCATCTACCAGTGTGCAGACTTTATTCTTTTTCATTAGACTAATTGGAGCAGCCATGTGTTCTGACTATGGCATATATTCTGCTGCTGGCGGAAGAGGAAGACCCCGGCCAAAAGCATCAAGGTGGTGAGTGAATTCAATAAAGTTCTAATAAAACAGATCCGTCTTGATCACATGACTATAGAGATCATGTGTACCTGTAGGAAAGCCCTCGTTGACACAGCAGTCCTCGTTTACATACATGTCCTCGTTGACCCAGCAATGCTTTGGGCATAGTTTAATGAGGTTACGTTTAGGAATACCAGGTGAATATCACCGGATTTCCCCGGGGTTGACTGTTTTGGGGCGAGTGTTTGTCTGTAGTGGGCAACAGCGCATGCGTCCGCAATAATGCTATCGGGATCAGATTATTATTGCAATTATTATCAGATATTAGAAGTATATTGGGTACCAAAGAAGTTTTACTCTGGGAAGGTTTTCAGACTCCATTCATTGTGTGTGTGTGTGTGTGTGTGTGTGTGTGTGTGTGTGTGTGTGTGTGTGTGTGTGTGTGTGTGTGTGTGTGTGTGTGTGTGTGTGTGTGTGTGTGTGTGTGTGTGTGTGTGTGTGTGTGTGTGTGTGTGTGTGTGTGTGTGTGTGTGTGTGTGTGTGTGTGTGTGTGTGTGTGTGTGTGTGTGTGTGCGCGCGCGCGCCAGGAGCAGTGGGTGTGTGTGCCAGGAGCAGTGGAGCCACTGTCCGGGGCGCGACTCCATGTGTGTGTAAGGGAATGTAAATCCCGCATAGGTCTGTGGAGCCACTGTCCGGGGCGCGACTCCATAGTCTCTCGAGACTGACGGATGCCAATGATTGACGTACGTACATATATAAACTTCCAAAGGGAAAAATATTTTTATTTTACGACCTACGGTTCAAGAGTTATAGGCCAAAACGTAAAGGGGGCTGTTATAGCGCCACCATGAGGCCGACTGGTAATTCTTCTTTTTTTTTAATAATTTCAGACTAAATCATGAACCACCCCTCCAAGTCTTGAAACTCTAGCCCTTACGGTTTCTGAGAAAAAAATACTTGAATGGGAGTTTTCATTTTCCCATTAAAGTGGATGGGGAAATTTAGTGTGAAATGTTTAGTGTGGTTGCCCTGTTAGGGCAACCACACTAATAATGTATTTGTATATCAAAATTATTTGTCATATCTGTGCTATCTGTGATTGTCAACTTAAATTTGTAATCTTGACAGAACCCTGGGGAGTAAATGCCCAGTTTTGGACAGGGATTGCAGCACATTTCTTGTGGATGGTCTTGTTGGCATCCATATTCATTGTTGGCAGCAAAAAGGTGAGTGAAGGTCAAATCAAACAAATCAATCCAGATCATGTGTACCGATTTGCGTTACCAACTAGAAAAAGTGCTCCTCGGAGCACAGGTCTCCGCCAGGTCAGGTAGGTTATTTTGGCCTCCTGGTGGCACTATAATAGGCCAATGTGAAAAGGGTGCCATTTCTTCCTAGGTGATGAGTCGACTGGAGGCGGGACTCCCTGCTGAATCCCCTCTGGAGGACAAGCCAACCAACAGTCCCGACATGGATAAATCGCTGGACGGTGTTCTGGTGTTGTAGACGGATAGCAAATAACCTACGGGTACAGTATATTACTACAAGTTTAATAATTTAAACCTTAGCATTCCTGTTTTGGGGGGAATATTCGCAGAGAAATGTTCAATCTACAAGCTCACAACATGTCACGACTTGCAAAAAAAGAGGGAAAAGCGGACCAAGTACAGAGCTGACCCCAGTCAACTATTAGTTTACTTAGTAGTGGGTTTAACTGGTTAAGATGTGTTTTTTGTTGTTTTGCTTTTAAGCAGAATGTTTCTTTTAAGCAGAATTATTCTTTAAAAAAGTTAGGCCTGTGTACCTAATTAGCGACTAGTTTCAGCTGCTGTCCTCCTACGATCGATTAGGTTCAGCTTGTGTGCTTCTCTGAGTCAGCAGACTGAGGACTGTTTGACCTGAGGAGCAGTGTGTTATTTTCTCTGACTGTGTGTTCATGATGGAAGTGTCTTATCGTTTGTTAGAATATGGTGCTTTCCTTTATATGCTATTGTCATGTGCTGGTTTATATTGTGTATGTTTGAATATACTACCATGACTGTACATTCTGTGAATTGTTTGTTTGATAGCTGTGCAGTACTGTTGATTGTTTGAATTTGATTGTTTGACTGTTATAGTTATACTATATATTCTAAAAGAGATTTGTATTTTGTTTTGTAGACCGCACGTAATATCAGAAGTAAAGACACTGAACCAAGCTCCTCTCCTGAGAATCTTTTACCGGAATCACGTTCTAGTGTACCAGCTCTAATCCAGCAACTGTAGAGGTCCTAGTCCTCTGTTTCAGTACCGATTTGTAATAACCATAGAGATAATGTGTACCGATTTGGATAAAATCTGAAGGCTCAATATAAATAAATTGATTTGACCCCCCCCCCATGGTCAAATTGTGATGTCTCTTGAGATACTGTATCTCTTCTTTCAGAGTGTTAGCACACAGCATGACGAGGAGGACTTGGACGAGGAGGACTTGGACGAGGAGGACTTAGTCGAGGAGGACTTGGACAAGGAGGTGAGTGAATTCAATAAAGTTAAAATCAAACGGATCCGTCTTGACCACATGACTATAGAGATCATGTGTACCGATTTGCGTGAAATTTGGATACAATCTGAAGGCTTAATATCAAAATGTGTTTTACATACCGTAAGTCGGCCTCTGGTGGCGCTATAAAAGACAAAATCTGTAGGAGTACTTTGACCCCCCCCCATGGTCAAATTGTGATATCTCTTGAGATACTGTATCTCTCTTCTTTGTGTTAGCACACAGCATGTCGAGGAGGACTTGGACGAGGAGGACTTTAAGTCGAGGAGTGTATAAAAGTGACACACTGAGTTTTTATACTCCGAGGTCTCCACCGGTCCTGCTCCTGTCATCAACTCCGTCGCCGAGCTTGATGACACCGTCCCATGCCCCGACGGCTGGACCTTCAACCGACCGTCCACTGGCACTGTACGCAAGCTGGACGATACCGTCCCCGGCTGTCCCGAACTACCAGGGGCCTCGAAACCGACCCTGGTTAGCTCCACCCCGGTCCCCTGGAGAGTAAATGCACTTTATGTTGGCATTAGCCAAGCCTGCTTGTCACGACTACAGTTAGTGCAAAACGCGGCCGCTCGCCTCTTAACAGGGGCACGGAAATATGATCATATCTCCCCTATTCTTGCCTCCCTACACTGGCTACCTGTTCGTTACAGGATTCAGTTTAAGACTTTAATGTTTGTCTTTAAGTCTTTAAATGGGCTGGCACCATTATACGTATCCGAACTTCTACCTCCCAATAATGGTACAAGGGTCTTGAGGTCTACTGACCAGTCACTCCTTAAGGTCCCAGCAACTAAGTTGAAAACACGGGGAGATGGATCATTTTCCTCCATAGCGCCCACATTGTGGAACAAGCTGCCACCCCATGTTGGAGTGTCTCAAACCCTGCCTGTGTTTAAATCACGTTTGAAAACTCACTTGTTCTCCTTGGCGTTTGAAAATTCAGATTGAGAAGCTGCTGCTTCCCCAGGCATTGTGTCAATCGTTGTCTTGTTCATTGTGTGTGTTCTTTTGTTTATTTTAGTATTTTACTGAGTGTGCAGCACTTTGGTTCAACACTGTTGTTTTTAAATGTGCTCTATAAATAAAGTGGATTGGATAAAAAACTGAAAATGCTATGGTTATGCTATATGACAGACGTTCCCTATATTCACTCATAGTCCAACATTTTATATATATATATTTATTAGTGTGTGTTTTGACTAATGCATGAGTTTATGCACCCAGTTGTGGGTTAAATTGAGGATTTCTGTCTGGAATGTGATAGATTGACCATAATAACAGTCATTATCCAAACCCAGCGTGATCATAGAACATCACTCAGGGCAGACTGTACCCTTGAGGTTTACTGAATAATAATGTTTTTTAGTTTAATCTGTGGAGTAGCTACTGTAAACCTACCCTGGCTTTACAGTGACTGTGATCTACTGTACCACCAGCAGAGTGCAGTAGAGCATTCCACAGTAGAACAACAGCATTGTCATGTGCCAGGTAGTGATTCTATAATGGTAAGATACAGACAGTATCTGTGCTTGCCTTGTGGGTCTAAAATTGGCACAGCCTGTTCTCTTTTTTTACCCTACACAATGACCACTTTCCCCCCTCAATCTTCTACCCCACAGATTATGGCATTACAAGCCTACTTTATAGTGACAATACAATGGCAAGTGGTTATTGAGCTGAAATTATTTATAAATGTTCCATTTTCCTGTATGATGCGTCAGTAGTTCTACGTGTTTGAGATTTCTATATACTTAATTATCCTATAATGCATTGGTTCTCAAAGTGGGGTCCGGGGACACCCAGGGGTCCGTGGGGGGAGGGGGGTTCTAGCGGGTCCCCAGCAAAAGTAGTTAATGTAGCATCACAATCATTTTATCCACTTTAACCTTTTATACTTTGGCTATTAAAAAATAAGATATACAAGCTCAGCTTGTAGATCTGCTATTTTTCAAAAATCTTGAACATTAGTGAACATTTTAACACAAATATTTGCTTCTGGGGGTCCCTGGCACAACATGTTTTCAGATGGGGGTCCGCAGCCAAATATTAAACACGTGAATAAATATATCCATCACGTGTAAACCATTATCTCATCATGGGTGTGAAACACCTGACTAGGTGAATGAATGATGGTGATCATATAAAAAAGTACAGTAGCCGAGGTCACGATATATGATAGATACAGCATGTATACGTGTACAGAATGCAAAGGCACGGCCTTGCTGTGAGTAATGTGCTGCCAGCGGTGCAGTCATTTATAAATGTCAGTGAACAGGATGCAACGTTGGTATGAAGATGAACGGTCTGATGATGTAGCGCCCCTGTAAACAGGGGCAAAGATGAATGAATGAATTCACATGCACGGTGCATTCTTCTCAAACACCAAAGTGTATCTCACTTTATATAAAGCTTTAACATTTAAGCATATAACAATCACACATTCAATTCAATTACTTCTTCATACAATTGCATTCTTTCAGAATGACTACAATATTTACAACATCATGTACACAACCACTACTGCAATAAGCATGTGACCCTGACCGTGAATTCACCGAAGTGTTGATGGTGATGGTGCACCTTACACAGTGAATACATTGTTATTACTGATAACCGCCATAGCTCTGTCTATGTTAGTCTAATGCAATGGTTCTCAAACTTAAACACGTCCATTTGGTTCCATTTTTATGCTGTCAGAGTTACAGACTTGTCTTGTCTGTCAATTTAGACCCCTCTAAAGGACCCCCGATAGTCCCTGAAATCCACTTTGAGAACCACTGGTCTAGTGCTTTAGACACTGAAGTGAAGTACACCCTTTAATCACATATCCCTTGCGTTTACTATTCTGGGCATGTAATCATAGGCGAACATTTGGTGAAAGTAGGCAAACATTCAGCAGATCTACAATCAGATCTACAATCTCATAACACGTAACTTGTAGATCTGCAATTTCTGACAAAGAGGTTTGACGTTTTGGAGGGGAAAAGGGAGGGGACCGACTCGGGTGAACGAAGTTGAGTTGGTTTAAGTGGTTAAAGGGATAGTTCACCCAAAACAAATATTTTTTTCCTATCGATTAATCATCCCATGAAGACTTGAATTCACTGATGTTTTTTTGTTTTTGTCGCATTCCTAAGCCAATAATTTGATGACCAGTGGACTGGTAGGCACAAAGGCGACTCTTTCTTTGTGTCTCCTACCGGAACCGCTGCCAATAGAGACTCTTTGTGTCTCCTACCGGAACCGCTGCCGGTCATCAAATTATTGGCTTAGGAATGTGACAAAAACAAAAAGATATCCATGAATCCATGAAATGACTAATTGATAAAAAGAAAGTCATTTTGGGGGTGAACTATCCCTTTAAGCTACAGTAGCACATAAAGTAGGCCGATTAAAATCTGTCCCACCCTTACCAGGTGCAACATCAAAGTGATGAACACATTAAAGGGACACTTCACCCAAAAAAAACTTTGTTTCAATGGATTAGTCACCCCATGGTGACTTGAATTCATGGATATTTTTTTAGTTTTTTGTCTCATTCCTAAGACAATAATTTGATGACCGGCAGCGGTTCCGGTAGGAGACACAACGAGTCTCCGTTGTGTCTCCTACCGGAACTGCTGCCTACCGGTCCGCTGGTCATCAAATTATGAGACAAAAACAAAAAAATATCCATGAATTCTCCATGGGGTGACTAATCCATTGAAACAAAGTTTTTTTGGGGTGAGGTGTCCCTTTAATGCATTATTCATTACAGTCCAAAGTTAATTATGGATGCTTTAATGTTCCATCTGCATAATGAGTACCTATGTCAGGTACTGTTGGTGAAGATTGGGGTCCCATAGAAAATATTCCAAAATGATTGATGAAAATTGATAATAATCCAATCAAATGGTTTTCCGTGGCCTAATGCATATCAAACTGGGGGTTCTTGTTTAGAATCAAGTTTATAGCTCTGCAAGAAGTATATTGAACAAGAATAGGTCATACATCACGCTCTAGGCACTTGGTGGGAGGCAAACTGGAGACATACGTACATAGAGACAAAAGTTTTAAGTCATGAGCCAGGTGGATTAACCACATGAACCCTAGTGTCACTTTTCTGGGCATGTCGTAGTCATTATACAGTAGGTCAACATTTGGAAAAAAATTGCAAACATCCTGCAAAGATATTTGGTGTAGGCCTGGAGGAAAAAAGGACAGGGCCAAGTATAGACCCCTGGGTGACTAGAATAACTAGAATGTTAGGAAGGGACTGTTGGAGAAGAGATCCTGCAGTAGAAGTTAGAGCTCAACCTCAGTCATTCCAAGTTTCAATCAAAGGTAAGCACACAAGAGTTGCTTATCTTAGTTTGTAAGTTAAAAGATTGTTGGTATGCATTGCTGAATGAGTGTAAAATGTCACTGTCCTCAAATTGAAACAAATATGTACTAATAATAAGAATGCACATCTGAGAATAATTTAAAACAATGCATTACACTTGACTATAGGCCTACTTGTCTTAATTTCACTTTGACTATTCTCTTTGTTTGGTACATGAATAAACATTATACAATTCAAACAAAGTATTTCTCTCAGTTGTTATTCATTATTCTTAGTGTGCTTGCTTAACATCTGGGGGTGAGTGACAGTGACTTGAGACACAAAATGTTTTTTGTCAGATACGCCCTAGAAAGTAGACACTATTATTATTGATAACACTCCCTAAGGATGCATCAGGCGGGCCCTTTAAAATCCTCCGGTATCCACCCCCCCCCCCCCCCCCAACCTAATGCAATCAGGCAGACAGACAGGTGTTTGTTTGATACATTCAGAGCTCCATTATATTTGGGAAGAGTGAAATAAACAAGTTGTAATGTAACGTTCCACCTCATGGAAGTTGACTTTGTCAGTGACTCACTCCTGACTTGTGACAGTTGAAAGACTCGGTAGGACTCGGGGCCTCTTCAAATGGATATGAGCTGACTCCGAGTCGCATTAATTATTTTTTGGGTGAGTAGCCTAGGGTCCACCATAGCTGTAGAATACAACTCTCGTAGACGTATTTATGATTCTGACGTATCAATCTACGAGAGTTGTAGGGTTCACGCCCCATGGAGACAGGTACTTTCTGCACTATGCCCCGCAGACACTCCAAACATGTACACATTGAAAATAAAGGTGCTTACCCCCAAGCCCCAAATGTTAACTGTCTCTACGTGGTAGTAGTTTAATGTAATAATCCATATCTTTCAATAAAGAAGTGTTTTAATGCCGTCTGTGGCCGAACGTCATTTTTTCACCCTCGTTTACTTCCTGTTTACATTTAGTGTAATTCCGGGTTTCACCGGATGCGCCCCGTCACTACCCGTCACTACCGCCCATTGGGAACTTCCGACAGAATCGGCCACAAACGGCATTAAAACACTTCTTTATCGAAAGATTTGGATTATTACATTAAACTACTACCACGTAGAGACAGTTAACATTTGGGGCTTGGGGGTAAGCACCTTTATTCTCAATTTGTACATGTTTGGAGTATCTACGGGGCATAGTGCAGAAAGTCCCCGTCTCCATGGGGCGTGAACCCTACAACTCTCGTAGATTGAAAACGTCAGAATTATGAATACGTCTACGAGAGTTGCATTCTACAGCTAGGTCCACCCAGAGCCTTCTATTGGCACTGGGTCCACCATAGTGTTAGAAGGAGTTCTCCTTTACCTTTCAGGCCATGCCCGTACTGCCGCACGCACACACCCGTCTCGTCTCTTGTAAAAATAGAAAATACACTTTCGCTTCTCACCAAAACAAAGACTACTTTCCTTATTGGGAACACTCGGTGCCCCCCACCTCATGTCTAAAATGCACCTTTTGGCCAGAAAAGAAAATATTCCACCGGATGAAAAACAATGTTTAGTTACTCCACTGCGCCCCCTATCATTTTTCTATTGACTGCACTCAACAGCCGCTGCATGCCTCAGCAACGCAGGAGGGCAGGAGTGATATATAAGGCTGTGTTGTGTACATGAAATGAATGTAATATCACAGCCATTCTAGGGCTGGGGTCCTGTATACTTATATATTATGGATATTTATATCCTAAATAAATACACAACGTTTCTTGGGGGGTGTCACCGCACCAAATATCCATGGGTGAAACCTCATACAGTAATAACGTTCTATTTAATTTATTTTAGTCAGTTTATTTGAAGGATAGTCAGATTTTTTGGAGCAGGCCTACCCGTGGGCATGTTTAAAAATGCTGTTTACTCGTATTATTTATTTGTTTGATGAAATGAAAGCATGAATGACTTTTTCAAGGTGTGCAAATGATGACAAAAAGAAGGACTCGATTTTAGCAATGTTTCTGAGCTGGAAGAAACATGGTTGACAAGTCATATAGGCCTACTTATGTGTTTGCATTTCTACATAATGTCTACTGTATATAACAGAGCTACTCTGTTCAATCTAGTCATTATCATTTTCTTTTGTATGTGTAGTTCTACCATTATGGCAGTAATTATTACACAATTTACAGTAATAAAAACATAAAATGTAAAAATACCATATCCATGTCAAATTAAAAAATATATTTTGACGAGAAATCTAAAGGGTGTGCTCACATACACCCCCCTGCACAATGTAGTAGTTTGTTGAGCGACAATATCTCATTTTGTTTAAAAGCAAAAATATTTTGTTGAAAATACAAATTTCAAATACATTTGAGTACTTTGTTGATGGCCCTGAATATCTGCCAATTATTCAATATAAAACTAACTTTACCGCGGCCCATTGACTGGCTGGCAATGCATCATATTCCGTGACCATACCTGGCCCTGAAATACTGTGTGTATGTTGTTACAGGATCCCTGTAGACCACCATCGTAGGCCGGCCTCATTGATGTGGGACCAGAGACGAGGGCTGCACGATATTGAGCTGGACACCTGATGATGAAGAAAGCACAAGAGGCAAAGTGATGACACCAGATGGCAACAGTGAGGAGTTTGACATCCTGGCAGGGGTGTTGCAGGGGGACACCTTCGCTTGCATGGAGTGCTCTGGCCAGTATGTGGAAGTCCACCCCCCCCCTCAGCTCAGCTCAGCTTCTTCTCAGTCCTGTAGAGTCTGTCCCCTACACAGCTGTGAATGCTGGAACCTGACACCTGCTCTACAGAAGCCCTGGTCACTGTGCTACACCAGAGAATGCTATGTGCAATACTAAATATCAACCAGGATGAACATGTTACCAACAAGCATCTGGGGGCTACCAAGGGGGTGAGTGAGAAGATGGCAGCCGGGAGAATGAGGCTGGTGAGAGAGGGGGGTTCTATCTCTCTATCCATGTGTTCCAAAGTTTGACCCTGGCCATCACTTACACAACTGATGAAGTCAAGTAAGACGGCTCAAGGTAGGAACCCCCCCCCCTTTTTTATTTTCTGCTGCTGTGTTGTATGCTGTGTGTATACTAATGTGATTCAAGCTGGTGTATATTCCTGTCATTTGGGACCCAATGACTGGGTAACCTCACTCCGTCAAATGGAAGAAGCTTGCGACACACATTTTGTTTCACAGCGTACTTGCATCTGAGACTCCGGGCGCAGAATCATTTTTTCAAGCTACTAGGCAGGTGATTGGATGATCCCGCCCCTAGCAGCCGCTGATTGGTTCGTATGCGCAGCGGTTCGGGCAGCTTTACTCTGTGAGCAATCCCAGACCCTCCTTCCTGAAACCAAATGCAAATGAGATTGTTTGCGATGTGTGGTACGTCTATGTCTTCCGTAATGACGGTGACGTAATGAGGAAATCCTTGGCTGTGTTTGTGTCTATGTCACGTCCAAAACAGTACTGTAGCAGTATACAGTATAGGTACATTATCATTTTGGCCATTGCTTAGAAAGATCAGAAGGCTAAAAAAGCAGGGTACCAGTCATGAGGTTAATAAGCTATTAAGATGTTTTTAGTTTTGTTTGTTTGTTAGTAGGCTATTCTAATTTCTGCAGTATTTTGTGAAAATGTTGTAACACATGATAATGTGCATATACAATAGGCTAGTTGTATTGTGATATCCCATAATTTGAATCATCAAAATGTGATATATTTCATGAGAATACTGTTCCTTTCCAATTGAAGTGTAACATGCTTGACTCAAAAACAAAACATTTTAGTTACATTTACTAATCTGGTGAGGAAGATGATAATAACAGAAACATCCATACATCTTCAATAATAACAAAAACTTATTGAACAATAATCACATTGACTTGGATTTTGTCCAAATTTATTAAAAAGAACTGTCCACAGTAGTTCAGACTTTGGCACCAACAATATAAAAAACAAATAAACAAACAAACAAAGTGTACACCCCAAAGTAGCATTCAAACAAAAAGTTTGGATAAAAGGGATAAATAAAAAAATATGAATTAAAAAAAGTTTTTTTTCCCTAAACATTACGAACACACATTTATGAAACCTGTATGCATATAATCTGAAAACGACATATTTTCCATGTCTTTCAAAAAAGACAGGTAAAAAGTGGATTTTTGTTTATCATCACCTATGGAATAGTCATAACAGTATGTGCTACAACTGACTCGTAACTACAAACATTCTCAAGTGGCATTCAATAGAGTTGGCACAATCAGATGTGTGTGCAGACCACCATTTGAACACATGATTCCTGGGATGTGTCCCTCGGTGACGCACATCAAAAACAGCCGATCTACAAGCTCAGAACGTGTCACAGCGCGACGCATTGTGAGCTGCTATGTTCGATGCGCGACACGGTACACAACCAAGTATAAATTGGGCACAGCAGTGTTAGTCTTTTTTAGACAAAGTTTATATCCTCAATAACTCGCACAGAAATGGCAGCAACTGAATGTAATTTTTTTAATATTCAGACCATGACATAGAACCGAAGGGACATTTCAGGGTCTATATCTAATTTGTTCTACAAGCTCACAACGCGTCACATCTTGACACGTTGTGAGCTTGTAGATGGGCTTTTATGGGTAATTTTGTGTGACACCGTTGTGTGACGAAGTATAAAATAGGGCTTAAGTGGTTAATCAGACTAATCAATTTAGCCGATTATAAAAAAATCTATATATTTCTTCGCGTCGATTAGTTGATATTCATATAAAAATGTGCTTCAGGATTATTCAATTAATCAAAAAATAATCAATAGAATAATCACTAAGAAAATAATTGATAGTTGCAGCCCTAATTTAGAATACAACTTTCTTTCATGGTTGAAATGCCTTTGATGACAAAGAAAACAACGCAAGTACAGCATGCCATGGAATGTTATTGGAATATTATGTGGAATTCAGAGCAAGACTCCACAACTTATATGGAAATGCCATAACTTTGACCAAGGACATGGTCATTTGTTCACTGGCTCTTCCCGCTCTAAAAAAAAGATGTCTGTAATAATAATGAATAATAAAGTGATGCCACATTGTAGGCCATGAAGAACAGAGTCAAGGAATAGTGTCTTTGAACTGTGTATATTCTAGTGTTGGTAAAAAAATAAAAATACAATGAGAATGGTCATGGAACGAGTTGAGTTTATATACAAATAAAACATGTTAAAATGTAACTGTGAAACGATATTGGCCAGTGGTTCGGAAGGAACGTTTGAGGTGTCGAAGCAGCAGAAAATGGTGCTCTGGTAGACTGGACGAACAACACAATACATACAATTATTTCTAAAATAAATTGCATTTAGGAAATCCTTATTGCAGGGTAACAGTAAAGACTGTATACAGTTGATTAAAACGCTTGCTTTAGGGTCTGCAGAGGGTCAACGTGGATAAGCAGGGTGGATCTTGGGAGAAGGCAAAGCTGGGCGTTTTTTCAAGGCACTGGGAGGCACGGAGAAGGCCTTTATTGCGACAAAGTTCATCGAGGGAAAAGTCTCTTAAGGCACAGGAAAAGAAAAGTCTTGTGTAAAAGCGGAGGAGAGTATCATCTCGACTCCGTGGCGAGACTCTGGGGTCTCATATCTGTCTCCATCCTCCTAGTTTTTCCTCCTCTTCCGTTCCTCTCTACTCTGAGGTGTTGTGCCCATCAGCAAGCAGCTCTGGTCTCAGGCATTCAATAGGACACTGGATGTTCTGCAGGTGCAAGCAGAGAGACAATGGAGGGGGGAACATTCTTTTAGTTATGAACATCTGCTGAGGGAATGCACATGCCAGACGCTTCAGTAAGTTCATCTTCAGTAAAGTAAATTGCCTTAAGACTGAGTTACACATAGTTGCACACATGTGTCATACACTGAAAATAGCAGATCTACAAGCCCACAACGTTGTGCTGTGTTCGACACCGGTGCGCAACTAAGCATACACACGGCTTAAACCACACATTGTCATGCCTACGAATCTCATGGGTTATTAGTTATGGGTGGGTTTTAAGCAGTGAATGGGAAGTAAAACTTGCTCATTCAAAAGCATATTTGAAACTGCCATTTGTTTGGTATGATAGCAGTATTTGACCCCTGGATGTTCACTTTTATGTATTTGCCACAAGGTCTGCCAACAGTCTTATCAACACAAGTTTCGGTGATTAATACCCAGACAGGAACATAATCCTGTTGTGTAGAAAGGAGAAAGGAGTCACTGACCAGCTTGCTCAAGGCGTTCTGTCTGTAGATGTCGTAGACATCTGAGCGTACGGGTTGAAGGAGGTCAACGTCCACCTCGGTCGGTCCTCCCGGCCTCCTGCAGTTCTCACAACGCCAGCCCTGAAGCAGGGATGAAGAAACGTTATTGTACACACACACACACACACACACACACATATGGTAGAATGTACGCATATACATGGACAAGCATGCGTGGCCACACACACACACACACACATGCCCGCACGCACGCGCGCGCAGCCGCGCACACACACACACACACACACACACACACACACCTGTTGTCCTCCATAGCAGGTACAAGTACAGATGGCTCCCAGGTATTCTTTCTGCCATTGATTTCCTATCTGGTACATCTTCCCATCATCATAACATGTCGATTCATCTGGAGGAAACGCACATCAACAAAATACCGTTACATTTCATTTATTAAAACTTTGGGTTTCTGAGTTAACAATTGTGTGCACCCGCATCAACTTGTAGCTGTATGTATTTAGTACACAGTAAAATCCTCAAGACTTAATTTAACTTCTTGAGAGTTTACAGACACATTTGTAATGCTCTCAAGGGTCGGTCGGGTCTGTTACTTACGCGGTTCACATTTGAACTCTCCCTTGCCGTTGCCCAGGCAGGTGCAGCTCATCATGTGGCCATTCTCAGCGTGGCGATCCCACTTCTCGCCGATGCGGTAGTTTTTGCCGTTGTCATGACACCACTCTGGAGAGAGGATTACATGAGGAAGAAAGGAGAGGTGGGGTAGGAGGAAAACAAAGGGAGATGGAGAGGATTGTATGAGGGAGAAAGGAGAGGTGGGGTAGGAGGACAACAAAGGGAGATGGAAACGGTAGAGCAGAGAAAGGAGAGGGGTTGATGGTTAATGGAAATAATTTGAACATGGGGGGGATCGTATTATTCCTAATCCAGAAATGAAAGTTCTTACACAATCTGGAGTGTTCATTTAACCCATGAAGACCTGAGGCCGATTCTACAAATGCCTCCTAAACCTGTAGTTCTCACACTCAAGATTTCAAGATTTTTCAAAAATGTTCAAAAATAGCAGATGTACAAGCTCGCAGCATGGGACACAAAGTGACAGAATGTGAGCTTGCACATTTGCTTTGCTATCTGAGAATAGCCAACGCAAAAAATCTAAAATGACACAGATGCTTTCCTGGTTTTAATGGGTTTTAACTTGAGAGTGGCAACATTTTGTTTGACTCTTTCGTGTTTCGTGCGAGTTGTATTAACACTCCACGTTTTATCAATTCCGCTGTGAAGGCAGGTTGTTCCATTTGAATAGATTCATCTAGTGTCTGAGGCACACAAACACATACACACACACAAACACACAGTTCATTGGATTGCTGTGAACTCATGACATTTGCACTGCAGCAAGTGGCGGTCTCAGTTTTTGGTATCGTCAAGTTAATCACAAGGACGGACAATACAAATAACTGAGACTGAGTAGCGATTTGCTAAGCTGGCGTTTTTCCCCTGTTACTGACATGTTTTTACTGTTTAGAAACATAGCAGATGGGGCTAGCATGGACAGACCGTATATATATATATATATATATATATATATATATATATATATATATATGAAATACATACAGTATATGAAATATATACATTTGCATATACTGTATAGCATTTCAAGGCTGTCCATGCCAGATTTTACAACAATAAGTCCCGACCAAGTAATTTGATTGGACAAGAGGCTTTCATAGAGTGCTGTTATAGAGTATGACAGCAATGGAACTTTTACCTCTATAGTCATTCAATGTTCTAATAACCGAGTCGATCATCATATATCTTAGTTACGTTGTATCAAACTTTGCATCACAAATATGGAAATAACTTTTGAGAACATACAGATTAATCTCTAAATGACTAATTGTCTGCGATTAGTTATGACAGAAGTCACAGCTGTACTGATTTAAAGTACAATAGCGCCCCTCTCATGTGATATTGCTTACATAGCGATGGAATAGAATCTGTCATTTTATGTTCTATCATTTTGCTTTGCAATCAATTAATTTATTATGAAGACCTTTTATCTAACTGAGAATATAATGGAGTGAAGAGCCTGTGTGATTTGATTCCCGGCCCATCCCACATTAGAGCTTGAAAACCGTTCCTCCGTGAGAGACATTATTTATGATGTACGTAATAATATTCATACATTTCACACTATCTATTATATTATAAATTATAAATCCCTAAATAAATCGAATCGAATCCATAAAGAGCTCTAATTCACTTGGTCGGTTGTTTGCAAAGCATGCTGGGATGGGGTTAATAAGCCACTCACTGGATGAATCACATCTAAAATGGCCGCTGCCCAGTCCCAGGCAACGACACCACAACTTGAAGCCGGTCTCAGACATACGCTCCCACTCGGAGCCCACCTCGTGGTAGGTGTGTGTGAACGTGTCGTAACACACGTCACGGGTGTTGGCGATGGGGAGGTCACCTGGAACTACGAGGATGGAAGAGAAAAAAAGAACGATCAGATGTGTTTAGTTTTTTCAGATTTTTCTGACTTATTTCTGCTAATGCTGTGAGAGAACGAACAAATTCATCCTTATTAATGCAACAACTAGCAGTTTGCTTAGAACTTTCACCACAATTCCTACAAATACAGTTACTATATTCATTATTTATAACTACATTAAACCAATTACTGTAATGCACTTGCAGTATAGGAATGAATATCATTCAATTGGTTTTAGTAATCAGCCCGAGTCATCGCAGTCCTAAATACAAACAAACAAGGTATGTCGCATATAATGCATAACAAAATATTATATTCCTGTATTATGTCTTACAATTCCCCGGAATGTGCTCGCATAAAGTTTTATGCTCACATTATGTAATATCCTGGAGAAAAAAAGAAACATTACTAGGACACAGTGTGTTTGTCAGAATACTGTACCGGCATTGCCCACGGTTATGACTTCTTCCAGAACCTTCTCTTTAGCCTCGCCCCTCATGGCCTCCACTATGACATTATAGGACGCCCCAGAGATCAGGCCAATCAGTGTTGCACTGGTGGATGTTCCAGGAAGACGCATCTACATGAGGAGAGACAAAGACATTAGTGTGTGTGTGTGTGTGTGTGTGTGTGTGTGTGTGTGTGTGTGTGTGTGTGTGTGTGTGTGTGTGTGTGTGTGTGTGTGTGTGTGTGTGTGTGTGTGTGTGTGTGTGTGTGTGTGTGTGTGTGTGTGTGTGTGTGTCCATGTGCTCCCAGTTGTGTGTGATTATGCACGTGTCCTCATGTGAATTATATTGATGTTTGTCCAGCAGGGGCTCATCGAACAAATGGAATCGATTTTAATAAAATAATCGACTTTAAAAAATAGCTGTCCTAGAAGTTCACAATCCATCATGTTGAGACACGTTGTGAGCTTGAGCTCGTAAAACGGCTATTTTAGCTATTTCCTGCACAACATCGTTGTACTGTAATAAAACGAGGATTAAAAGTTAATCAGACTAACAATTTTTGTCGATTATAAAAAGGGTATTACAATTTTTTTACATCGATACTGTATATAAAACACTAAGATAATCGATAGTTGCAGCCCTAGTGAATACAAGTGTGCGGGCGTGTGTGTCAAGTACCTGGAAGGTCTTCTCCTCCAGGTGTGTGATAGGGTTGCAGGACACCACATACTCGGTGCTGTGGGGGATGGGCTGCCAGGAGAGGGTTGTCAGAGTCTTTGCTTCCTGGGGCAACTCTGTCTCGTTGTCAGGGAAACCAAACGCCATGCCGCCGAGGCCAGGCAGCGGACCGTCGCTCACCTGTTGGACCAAACAGACCAAAGATAAGACAACAGTGCTGGACAAGGATATGACAAAAATAGTATAAGTTGAAACCTTAAACATAACGCTCCGTCAGTGCAATATAAAATGTCAATATTTACGACACATTAACACAGACACAAATCATAAAATATATTTATATGCAGAGAAAAAAATATTCCACTACTCAAAATATAATTGTAGAAACATACATAATATGTGAAATATATTATTTATTTTTATGTTTTACTTTGAAGCTTGATGTTATGGGGGGGGGGGGCAGTGCTCATGAGGTTGAGTAGTGGTTAGATCCCCAACTCTTCCTGGCTCCGTGTCAAAGTGTCCTTGAGCAAGACACCGAAGCCCTAACTGTGCCCAATTAGCAGGTTGGTGGCTGGCATCGCTGTCTCTGCCAGTGTTGAATGGGTGAATGTATGGCACATTGTAAAGCACTTTGGAGATAGGCGCTATAGAAATGCTGCCCATTTAACATTTAAATTTAAACACTTATAATCCAGCATAATGCTAACAAGCTCCGTCTCACTCACCCTGACTACGGGTACTCTGTTTCCATCAGGGCCTGGCACAGGGATGTAGATCAGCGGCTGTCCGACCGTGGGTCTCTGTCCTTCCCTATGACCGGTACCAGGCACATTAAGGCCATTGTTGGGACCCAGATTCTGGTACTCTGTGTAGATGTGCTGGCCTTGCTGGCCAGGCTGGCTCTGGCCACCGGTTCCAGCTAAGTGAACGTGGTTGGAGTTGAAACTGGGAAGAGAAAGAATGAAGACAATGTAAGGTTGAGAGAAAAGCAGAGAGAGTGAGAGAGAGAGAGAGAGGTGTAGAAAGACCAGATTTTTCTTTTTTTTTGAGCCAACAGGACGGCACGGCTTAAAGGAATACTTCAACCCCAAAATGACTTATAGCCTACTGACTCACAGTATAATCGTAAGATAAATATTACATTTTATAAAATTACTTTGGATATAGCTTTGCCATTGTTTGTTGAACTCCTATTGTCTTAATTATCTTCATTTTTGGATTCTTCATTCATCGTGAAGGAACGCAATAAAAACTAAAATTAAGAGTGAGTAACTGATAGAAAGAAAAGGTCATAATGGGGTGAAGTATTCATTGATACCCTGAATTATACTCCATTGTACGATTGATTAGGTATAAATCAAGATCCCAACGAGCTTGTAGATTGGCTAGGTTGCACAATAGAATATAATTCTAACAGATATGAGTCTGTTCTTACGTCTTGTCATTGAAGGTTTCTGGGACATCCAGGTGGGACAGGATCCCGGGTCTGTGGGGGACAGGAAGCTGGGGCAGCTCAGGGATCAATACATCTGGAGTTGTCTCTGATTGGAGGAGAGACAAAAGGTGGGCGGACTGTTAGGAGCAAGGCAGAGCAAAGCAGTATGGAAGTATGGATCCACTGGATTGCATTTTGAGTAACACCAGTTTGTTAGTAGAATGCCACTTTTTTGTTTTAGATTTTTTCAAGTATAAAAGAGACATCTGGTGGACCCATACTTGAGGTGTATTTGCCCACAGACACTGATATGAGCATAATTTGCAATTTACTCCACTAGTTATTATGGTTCAGGTTTGGCGTGAGACAGCTGATGTCTGACCCGTGTTTGTGGGAGTCTTATTAATTTTGTACAGATTAAAAACAGGTACCGTATTTCTCAACCACCAAAGTACAGGTGACCATCAATCAGTGTCAAGGAGTTATCACACCCTAATTTAGGGAGTGCATTTACAGATAGAAGCCAGCAGGGCACAGCACAGCGCTAAAATTGCTTTTTCTGACTACATTTACACCCTATTTTAGGGGGTGCAGTTACAGATAGAAGCCAGCAGGGCGCAGCACAGCGCTACAATTGCTTTTTCTGACTACATTTACACAGACTTCCAAATGTACTTTCTACCCAGTGCATAGGCCTATAAGTAAATTGAGACGTGCATGCATTGTTACATTGAATGAGTAAAATTTGATTATAGTAAATTGGTAATATGATTCAATTGCTCTTCCTGTAAATGTAACTATTAAAAACAATTATTGCAGTTTTTAATCCAGGTAGCTATTCGGGCAGAACTTCAAGACGGGGAAGAAAAGCTAAGCTCACAGTCATGGCCTGCAGAAGCATTAGCTTAATAGCCAGATTAATCAATATTGTACTATTGAATTTGAAAAATACACAGTGCATATCCAGTACATAACATGCAACATGACAAGTTGACACGTTAAGGTAGACAGACACAACAAGATGTCTTGAACTCGGAATTTAACATTGCGTTGAATTTAACATTGCGTTGCTGTGGCAACTGGGGTGGCAACTGGGGTGGCATTTCATTGACTTAATGGCAATATGGCCGCCGTGTGAATATGGTCTATGGACGCGGCCGCCCAATTACTTTGAATGGCATCCTCAAGCTCGATAGGTGCTACTGTTTCATCTTGATTTGGTATTCATTGTGTTATTTTTAGTGCCCCGTTAAAGTATTGTCCTTTAAAAAAGAAATACAAAATTGAAGTTCGTTTTCAATGGATTCGTATGACATGTATTTTTTTTCCAAAATGATATGCCGATTTGATTCAATTGAAGCAGTGAAATAGACAGGCCTATATCATCAGGTGATTCGAGGATGTACTTACGAGTTCTGGCCTTGCCCACCAGAGCTGTGCTCCTCAGCATATTCTGCAGGGCGACAATCTTAATGACATACTCAGTTCCTGGTTTCAGACCTACAAACCAAACAAACATATTTACACATTAAAATGAGGCCCAGCTGCTGCACAGGTTCTGACTTGGGAATTGAAAAGTCAAAAATGAAAAATACAGAAGCACTATGTCAATACAAATACAATAATACAAAAAACTAAACAAAAAAACGTGTCACTGCATAGTATTTGTGGGTATGTGTGTATATGTGTCCCTCTTTATGAACATATACTGTAGCGCACCCATGTGGGTGTGAAGGTGTTTATGTGTGTATGTGTTTTTTATGAGCCTGAGTGTACATAGTATATATCCACACTTTTTTCCATGCTACTGCTGGAATATGACTTCATGCCCCAGAAGAGTTGACTGGAAAATCGTGCAGCACTACAAAGGACAGGACAGGAGAGGGGACTTCTACACTGGCTATGGTTCAGTGTTTTGCTCAGGGACCTCGACACAAGGCCTGAAGGAGGATCGAACCGGGGACCTTCCAATTCCCAGGTGGCCACTGCCACCCCTTAAAACATGACCTCCTTGTGCATCTGCGTGACACTTTTTCATTAATCCACACACGTGTCCATGTATAATCAACCCTCACCGTTGACAACAGCGTAGCTCTGGCCTGCTTGGGGCCTGGGGGTGAGCTCTCTGGGTATGCCTCTGGCTTCCTCATAGGTGACGTAGTAACCGGTGACCCCCGTGCTACGAGATGGTTCCCAGGTGAAGGAGATGCTGTTGGGGGTCAGGGAAGTGAAACGGATGTTGGTGGCCGGGATCACTGCTGGCTTGGCTGGAAGAGACACAGACGGACAAGAAAAGTTATACATACTGTATGAACGTTTCCACTGATTGTGGTCAAGTTTACGAGTGAAGAATACTGTTGTAGTTGAGAGCACTGTGTGGAGGCGGTACCTGTGGTGGCGGTGAGGGTGAAGGGCGAACTGCGTCCGTTCCCATTCAGAGTGTAGATGTTGATTTTATAGGTGGTGCTTGGATGCAGACCTGAACAAAAGAAACAGACGCGTTAGAGATGTGTGTGTGTGTGTGTGTGTGTGTGTGTGTGTGTGTGTGTGTGTGTGTGTGTGTGTGTGTGTGTGTGTGTGTGTGTGTGTGTGTGTGTGTGTGTGTGTGTGTGTGTGTGTGTGTGTGTGTGTGTGTGTGTGTGTGTTTCCTGTATGCACACATTTTGCAGTAGAGTATTAGTGTGCAGAAGAAAATACATATGGAGAATGTATTTTGTTATTCAGTCTTACAGACACATCCAACCACCTAACTGGCTATTGTGCATGGCTGTCACAACCAAGGGGTGGGCCTGAGGTTAGAGTTGTAAATACGATGATGACGGCAAGTGAAGGTAGTGACATTTGCTACCTGGTCCTGACCGCTAAATGAGTATTAAACAATATGCATGCATGTCCGGTCAAACTGTATGAAAGCCTGGAACGACTGTGATACCAGATAATAACAGTAAAAAAAAGTTTGGTTTGTAACGTGACAATAGTACGCAAGCAAATACACTGACATGTGTATATATACCTGTAATTGTGAAAGAGCGCGTTTCTGGGCTGATGTTTCTCTGAATGGGGGTGAGGCCTGTAGACGTTGTGGGCGTGGCTTCAATCAGGAAGCCGGATATGGCCTCTGTCTTGGAGCGCCATGTCAGAGTGATGGTGGAATCCTTAACGTCGGAGATGCGTACGCGACGAGGGGGGCTGATAGCTGGGGGGAGAACAGAGGAGGACGGATTGAGTGAAAGAAAGAAAGAAAGAAAGAAAGAAAAAGACAGGCAGAGAAGTCACACACAAGAGTGGCTTGTAGATCAGCTTGCAGATCTGTGTGTACGTAATGGAAATCTCTTCACAGTCGCATGAAAACAGAAGGCATTGGTAACAATTAGGTCAGGCTGAAATGACATACTGTCCAGGGTGGTGACCTCTCCCTGGAGCGGCCTGCTGGTCAGCGAGTCCTTCAGAGCATAAACATGAACCTCGTAGGTGGTGGCAACCTGGAATGAGAGGGAAGGAGAAAAGAGATAGAAACTTTAAATAGGACTTTCTACCTCCACTGCAAAGTCATCTATTAGTCGTCTATTTTAACACTCAAGCGATACATTGGCACTCATGATTTTTACGGAGTGGACAGTCGTGATTTTGGCAGTCTCCAAAGTGCTCTCTGTGTGCCTGTGTGTGTCTTTGATGCATAAACCATGTGAAGATGACAGGGCAAGGCGGTGGCCTGTGGCTTCGGTGGGCGGGGAGACTGCCAACATACACAGGCTGCGTACACACACACACACACACACACACACACACACACACACAGACACACACACACACACACACACACACACACACACACACTGTACTCTCAGGCCTCTACGTACTTCTGCCTGCATGTTCATATGTACCTTTGTACACATACATGTGTGCAGCCATGTCTGTCCCAAGAGTGTGTGTGTGTGTGTGTGTGTGTGTGTGTGTGTGTGTGTGTGTGTGTGTGTGTGTGTGTGTGTGTGTGTGTGTGTGTGTGTGTGTGTGTGTGTGTGTGTGTGTGTGTGTGTGTGTGTGTGTGTGTGTGTGTGTGTGTGTGTGTGTGTGTGTGTGTGTGTGTGTGTGTGTGTGTGTGTTAAAGCTGAGCTGTGCTATAAAACGGCAGTCTGAACCCTTCAGCAGGATAAATGTATCTGAGGATTATTCCAGATCCAAATATTTTTCCTATGACTAAATGGGGAAAAGTCTGGAGTCTGGGACTGTCACATGTCACCTCCTTACCTTGTGTGCGTGTGTGTGTGTTTTCACCCAATTCTTATAGCATATGGCCTGACTTTAGTCTAGCATTAGGGCGTTTAACATGGCCTGTTCTTCACCTTTCCAGATCTGTCTTGTTAGGGTGGATATACAGTATAGGATTTATGACCTGGTTCAGCTCCAATTACACATGTCAGCACGTATTCCATTTTATTTTTACAGTATTCTTGCGACACAACTATTGCACTCTAGCTCCGATCCTTGGAAAGCGTTTTTTGAGAATCCCATATGTTCTCGTTTCCCACTGTTAGAAGGAACAATACATGATCTGGCAAAATGGTAGTTTGAGAGACACACTAGTGTTAAAATATTTTAATACGGCTTGGCTGAATGCTCAATTCTGATTTGGTCAATCACGACATTCAGAGGTCTGTTATTTCTTGATAGCAGACCATTGCTATGAAGAACAAACTGTTGCTATAGTCCTGGACCTAGACCAACCGGTGCTTGGCTTTTGCCGTATCCGACATTTCGGCTAAGCAAATAAACACACAATGTCATTTTACAGCTAGACAGTAGTTTAACTTTTGTAACCTTTAAGGCAAAAAATAGGCAATGCAGTGACAGAATCTTGATTTATATTGCATCAGCACGTCCAGAATGGGCCGTGTTGCGCATTCTTAAATCAAAAATAATTTTGTTGTTACAATTTGTGTCAGATTATTGATTTATTCATTATGTAGCTGTGTAATAAGGAGGGATAATGAACAACAAGCCAGTCATTAATGAGAAATGCACCCCATCGGCGTGAGCGTCAGTACAGCTCACTGTTCAATATCGCTTACCAGTGGTGTAAAGTAACTAAGTCCATTTACTCAAGTACTGTACTTAAGTACAATTTTGAGGTACTTTTTACTTCACCGGAGTATTTCCAAATGTCTATACTTTTACTTCTACTCCACTACATCTCAGAGGCAAATATTGTACTTTTACTCCACTACAATTATTTGAAAACTTAAGTTACTAGTTACTTTGCAGATATAAATATATTACATTATAAAACATACATTAACCACTTTAGCCCTATATACCTAGGCTATTTGAAACACACACACACACACACACACACACACACATACACACACACACACACACACACACACACACACACACACACACACACCCACACTAACCATGAGTCCTGGGATGAGGGCCTGTCTAGTGTCCGGGGCCAGGTTGATCTCCTTGGTGGGGCCCGTCTTGCTCTTGGGGTTCACCACCACGCGGTAACCTGTGAGCCCCGTCAGCCCCGTCAGGCGGTTGGCCTGGCCCGACACGACCCAGCTTATGCTGAAGGAGGTGGGGCCAACCTGGGAGAACTGCAGATTGATGGGGGGAGGGATGGCTAAGAAATGGAGAGAGAAGGAAGAGCGGGGTGTTTAGAGAGGGAGAGAAACTTGCTGCTGCTTTAACTCTTAAGAGTATACACTCAAACTATCAAATCATTTAGCTGGTGACCCCCCCTGGAACCCCCTCAAGGACCCCAGACCAGTGGTGGAAAGTAACTAAGTACATGTACTCAAGTACTGTACTTAAGTACAATTTTGAGGTATTTGTACTTTACTTGAGTATTTCCAATTTCCAATACTTTTACTTCTACTCCACTACATCTCAGAGGCAAATATTGTACTTTTACTCCACTACATTTACTTGAAAACTTTAGTTACTAGTTACTTTTCAGATATAAACTATGATATAATGAAACATACATTAACCACTTTAGCCCTATTTTATACAGAGGCTATTTGAAAATAGCAGATCTACAAGCTCACAACGCGTCGCATCGCGACGCGTTGTGAGCTTGTAGATCGGCTATTTTCAAATATTTAGTACTTTTACTTTTGGTACATTAAGTACATTTTGATGCCAATACTTTTGTACTTTTACTCAAGTAGATTTTAAATTTTGGATTTTTACTTGTAACAGAGTATTTTTATATTGCAGTATTGGTACTTTTACTTAAGTACAGAATTTGAGTACTTTTTCCACCACTGCCCCAGACCCACTGTCAACGCAGTAGGAGCGATACGCCACTCTTCCCATACCTGTGGCCTGGGTTCCAACCACCGGCGCGCTGGCCGTGTGGTCGTGCAGGGCGATGACCTTCACCGTGTATTCGGTTCCGGGTCGCAGGCCGTAGATGGTGGCCGACTCTGCCTCTCCTCTGGGGGAGGGAAGCAGCTCTCTCTCGCCCTCCTCGGGGCTGTGGTACAGCACGCGGTACGCCGTCACCACTCCCTCTGGGCTGTCCCACGTGATCCTCAGCGAGGTGGAGTCTATGTCGGAGAAGGTCAGGTCCTTGGGCCGGTCTACAGCTGCAGAGAGGGAGAGAGAGATAGAGAATTGAATTTTACAAGCGCTTTAGTAGAACCCATTTATCCGTTACCATTTTACACAGAGAAAAAAGGATAATCAAACAATATCATAAGACTACCAAAATCAACCAATATGATTAGACCGTCCCAAATGACAGGATTTGATAATCAAGACAAATTATTATCCAATTATCCAAAACATAAAATTAAACATAAAATTCACAAGGATAATCAATAAACCATGACTACACATCAACAAAACATAAGACATAGAGCAGTGGTGGAAAAAGTACTCAAATACTTTACTTAAGTAAAAGTACCAATACTGCAAAATAAAAATACTCTGTTACAAGTAAAAGTCCAGAATTAAAAACTTACTTGAGTAAAAGTACAAAAGTATTGGCATCAAAATGTACTTAAAGTACCAAAAGTAAAAGTACTAAATATTTGAAAATAGCAGATCTACAAGCTCACAACGCGTCGCATCGCGACGCGTTGTGAGCTTGTAGATCGGCTATTTTCAAATAGCCTAGGTATAAAATAGGGTTAAAGTGGTTAATGTATGTTTCATTATATAATAATTTATATCTGCAAAGTAACTAGTAACTAAAGTTTTCAAATAAATGTAGTGGAGTAAAAGTACATTATTTGCCTCTGAGATGTAGTGGAGTAGAAGTAAAAGTATTGGAAATTGGAAATACTCAAGTAAAGTACAAATACCTAAAAATTTTACTTAAGTACAGTACTTGAGTAAATGTACTTGGTTACTTTCCACCACTGCATAGGAGTGATGATTATTATGAGGGTACTATGTAAAGACAGATTGAAGAGACCAGCCGAACAGACCTGATCTACCCAGCATACTCGTGTACTGTACATGTAAAACCCTTACTTGTCACAGCAGTCTCCACCAGTGGCGGGCTCTCTCCATCTTGACCCAGAGCATAGACGCTCAGGATGTATTCCATAGTCGGCATCAGGCCTGAGAACGTCATCTCTGTCTGATCTGGAAACCAGCAGGGATGTGGGAAGAGAAACGGAGGCACAGAAAGAGAGTGAAACAGAGGTTTTAAAAGAGTCAGGCTGAACTACTTAAAGGTTTAATGACATTCACTTTTACACCACATTCAAAGTCTTTGTCCTGGTCCTTCAAAAGTGTACAAAAAGTTTTAAGTGAAAATTCCATTCCAGTGATCAATGGCAGGTGTTTTTCTCTCACATTTCTAAAGCCTTTTCAACTGCAATGAAAAAAGAAATCTTTGCCTGCGGGTGTCGCTGGTGAGGGATTTTGCCTGTCAATCATCGCCTCTGCTCCGCCCCCCCCCAAAGGAAAGGATAGGGGAGGGGAGGGGCGAGGAGGAGAGTGGGCGGGATTATTCGACAGTGACCTCACTGTCGAAGGGCCAAGCTCAGATTACTTTTCAGCCTAATTATTCAGAAAACCCCAGACCACAGAAAATCCACTGAATGTTTTAAGTTCAGGTTTTTTGGGTGTAATTGAGGTCATAAAACCCCAAATAAAACATTGAAAATAAAAAAAGCGAAAATGAATGTCATGATACCTTTAAAGGCCTGAGGTTCCGATTCTACAAAATGTCTTCTAAATCCTAACGGTTTTCTGAAAAACCTATGTTGCTATATCAGTGGTTCTTAAAACTTTTTCATATCAAGTACCTCCAAAATTATATGTATTTGGCCGCCGACCCCCATCTGAAAATGTTTTGTTCCAGGGACCCCCAGAAGCAAAGATTTCAGTTAAAAATGTTTGCTTTAAAAATATATATATTCAAAGATTTGCAAAGATTTTTTTAAAATAGCAGATCTAAAAGCTCATAGTGCGGCACATGAGATTGTATATCTGCTATTTTTGAATAGCCAAAGTATAAAATAATGGTTTAAAGACGTGGTTACACAGATGCCTCCCCGGTTTTAATGGGTTAAACACCAGATAGACAGTCCCCCCAAAAATTTCATTGTAAAAGTAAATTCTAGCCATTTTAAAATGTATTGTTAAATGTATTTTTTTAGATACAGTAGGACAGTGTAGAGAGAAACAGGAAGCAGAGGGCAGAATGACATGCAATGCATTTCTCTAGCTAGACTCGAACCGGAGACGTTGGGATTAACCCATTAAGACCTGGAACTGTGTCATTTTAAGATTTGAGCTAAAAAGCATTATTTTACACTTTAGGCTATTCAAAAATAGCAGATATACAAGCTCATAGCGCGGCACCGAGTGCCGCGCTACGAGCTTGTAGATCTGCTATTTTTGAAAAATCGTGAAAATGTGTGCAAATCTTTGAATATAGATATTTTTAAGGCGAACATTTTTAACTCAAATCTTTGCTTCTGGGGGGTCCCTGGAACAAGATATTTTGATGGGGGTCCGCGGCCAAATACATATAATTTTGGGGGTCCTTGACATGAAAAAGTTTGAGAACCACTGATATAGAAACATAGGTTTTTCAGAATACTGTTGGGATTTAGGAGACATGTAGAAACGGCTTCAGGTCTTAAGTAGTCGACCCACTATCCAGTCGGCGACCGGCATGCCAAATGCCAACTCATGTATACTAGCACTGGCATTTGTACATGTATGTACTTATGTTTTTGAGAGTGTGTGTGTGTGTGCCTGTGACTCCATGCTTGCCTGCATGGCCCATCATGCGTACATACCTGGAGCGACCACCTCGGAGAACGAGGGCCCTTGTCCATTCCGGGGGGCTCCTGTCACCCTGTAACCCTGGATGGGCCCCTGGGCCGGGGTCCACCTCACAGTGATACTGCTGTCCTTCACATCAGTCACCTCCATCTCAGAGGGAGAGTCAATGCCTGCATGGGTGAGGAATGAAGACGCCGGTGACGTGGGCAGCAGTGGTGGAAAGTAACTAAGTATATGTACTCAAGTACTGTACTTATGTACACATTTTAGGTGTTTTTTACTTTACTGGAGTATTTCCAATTTTCAATACTTTTACTCCTACTCCACTACAGTACACCTCAGAGACAAATATTGTACTTTTACTCTCACTACACTTATTTGAAAACTTGAGTTACTAGTTACTTTGTAGATTTTGATTATTATTACAAAACACATTAACCACTTCAGCCCTATATACATTTCTCATCTACAATCTCACAATGTGTCGCAGCTTGTAGATCTGCTATTTTCAATCGATTTGTATACATTTAAAGCTTTTGAAAACATGTGAAATGGGACATTCTGCATAATGAGTACTTTCTACTTTTGGCACATTTTGATACCAATACTTTTGTACTTTTACTCGGCAGTATTGCTACTTTTATTTAAGTAAAACATTTGGAGGTGGGTAAGTTCGACGGCAAGGTTGAGAAGCGCATTCGTACGCACGCACATGCATAATGTACAGTGTATGTATGCGTGTGTGTGTGTGTGTGTGTGTGTGTGTGTGCACACGCAAGTGTGTATTTTACCTGTCTTGTGTGTGATGTAGACGGGAGTGCTGGATGCAGGGCTGTCTCCTCGGCCCGTCACAGCGTAGACGGTGATGGTGTAGTCGGTTCCAGGGTTCAGGTTGTTGAGGGTGGCGGTGGACTGAGACCCAGGCACCGTGAACTCCTTGGGATTACTGTGACCTCCTGAACATTCAATGACCCAAACGTGTCAAGACATTTTGATAAGATTTTTACGCACATAACTTTATCAGCAGGGTTTGATTCATTTGTATTTCTGGTAGGGATATGTTTTTTGCCTGCTTCTGGTCGGACTGACTTTAATGCATGCATTTCCTTTTGGGAAATGGAAACTGTCCAATATGTTTGAAATGTATCCCATTAACCCTATATTGAGTTAATGGGTTATTTTCAAAGCTTGTCAATGTTTTTTTTTAAATAGGGAAAATGGCAGATCGGCTATTTTCACTATTCATGTGATTAGTATGGCTTAACTGGTTACAAAATCCCTCCCACCTCATTTTTTGATGAATCGAACCCTGATTATTAGTCTGTCCAGGTGCAGTACTGTGTTTCGGTACCATGGACTTACCAGACTCTCCGTGGGTGATCCTGTAGTAACGCACAGTGACAGAGGGGGCGTCCCAGCGGATGGTGATGCTGGTGGGGGATGAGTCTAGCACCTCCAGGTCTGTGGGGGCGTCGGAGACTGGAGAGAGAGAAAAACAATGGAGAGATATTGATTATGTATTTATGGAAATAATGACAACAGTTAACATCACCTCCGACTGCTTTATATTCGCATATGTACACACAGAGAACAATCCTGTGTTAATTTCGCTATAACTTTCATGTCCTAGTCAGGATTCAAACCTGGGTTACCCGCACAAGCCGCAAAAAAAATCCTGAGTTGAGCTACCGTATAAGAGAGAGCATTATACGTCTCTGAGCACAGAGCACAGCTCCCCCTGTGCAGCCATCTGCTGGGTGAAGCTGTAATTTCCCCTCCCACGTCGACCAGAAAACACTCCCTTTCCCTTAAATTAACACAGGATTTTACAATGGAGGTGCTTAACCACTTAAACCCCAGCATCGGTATTGTGGGGAAAGTTTTTGCTGAAAATAGCAGATCGACAAGCTCACAACGCGACTCGTTGCGTCGCATTGTGAGCTTGTCGATCGGCTATTCTCAGCGAAAGCTTTCCCCACAATAACAGAAAACGGAAAATACACTAGTATTGAGCCCTGAGGGGTTACGTGGTTAAACATTAACATAGATAGCTCATTACAAAATACATTTTATAGGTAGAAAAAACTAAAAGCAAAAAACTAAAAGCAGGAACACTTACTGGTCTTCTGTGTTCCGCTGAGTGGAAGGCTCTCCTGGTTCCCGCTCACGGCATAGATGTTGACCAGGTAGTCCGTCTCGGGGGTGAGTCCCATCAGGGTGAAGTGGCTCCTGGAGGGGGGCAGCCTCTCTTCCTTGGCCCGCCCGCCGCTGGACATTTGATAGCGGATGCGGTAGCCCGTGATCCGGGACTGAGGGGCGACCCAGTGGACCGTGAAGGAGTTGATCAGGATGTCTGTGAAACGCAGGCCGTCCGGAGAGTCCAGGGCTGGGGAGGAGAGAGGGAGAGAGAGAGAGAGAGAGAGATGGGGAATACATTAGTGAAAACTGGCAGCTGAACAAAGAGTTTGGGTACTCTTTGTTTTTGCATGTTTTTGTTTCTTGGACTTTATCTTGAGCACAATGTCAACATTTTGATAGCAGGTTATTTAGACAGATGCTAGGTTCATTGTTTACCTGGTATCCTGTAGTTTAAATGTACAGATTATTATTTTGATAGTAATTGTTCAGACTGATGCCATGTTCTTGGGTTACTCGCGATCCTAGTTAACTGAGGCACTACACTGTCTCTCTGCATTTGATGTATGTGTTTACCTTGCTTATTGTAAGTCGCACTGGCTAAGAGCTTCTGCTAAATGCCTAAATAGTAAATTGTAGAGAATGAATAATCTCAATTTCTAGATTGCTGCACAAGGTAAAATCATCAGTGTTCATTTATCCACTTGTAAACGGGTCTATTTGGTTGCATTTGTACATTCGAGAGTTAAGGATTTTACATTGTACTGTATGTATACTGTGCATCTGAAGTCATTTAGTTCTGAAAGGGTACTCACTTGTTCTCTGGGTGCCAACTACTGGTGAGCTCTCCCTTTGTTCGTACACACACACCACGCTCACCATATACTCTGTGTTAGGCAGCAAATCTGTGGGCAAGAGAACGAGAGACAACGGATTAATCATGTGGTGTGCGGGTGTGTGTGTGTGTGTGTGTGTGTGTGTGAATTATGTGTGTGCGCAGGCGTGTGTGTGTACGTGTGTGCATGCGTTTCGTACTTCTCAGCACCACGCTGTTGCTCCTGCCTCCAACACTTGTTTCTGTGGTTTCATCCTCATCGTCAATAGGGTGGTACCTAATCAATGAACACAAAGCAATGAACAACACACATTTCAAGATAATGCAGACGTATTTGAGTAATGCACACTGGCACTGCGCCGCTCTTCCTTGAGACATGTGGACAATGTTCTACCTGATCAGGAAGCTGTTGATGTCGTCGGTGTTGGGGACGTGAGGAGCGATCCAGGTGACCTCCATGTTGTCAGCTCCCACCAGGCCAAAGCCCAGGCCTGTAGGCGCTGGCACAGCTGTAGAGACAAGGACATCACACAATTAATGTATGAATTTATTACACAGGCGTTGCTGTGTCGCATGCTGGTGTTGCGGCGTTGCACGCCTAAAATAGTTGGGTCAACAAGCTCGCAACGTGTCGCATGTTGTTTGTCATAGACTGACCGCAAGTAAGCCTGACTGTACGTGAGCGACTCTAACACCAGTTATCCTGAAAACCCCGCCCCCAATCCCGGTGATTGGCTGAGACGCACGGAGGAAGCGCTCGTAACGCACGGACTGAGTGCCCGTTTTGGTTCACGTGATAACCTATTACGTCCACCATGGCTTATAACAACTTGAACGGCGCCATTGTCTGCTCGCAGATCGCCCGAGCTCGACTCGTGGTTTGCTTGGGTGCACGTCACAAGCCTCGAGGCCTCGCCATCAGCATGCCCGCCAGGATGTTGAGTGACCCAAAACGAGCGCCTCCCACCCCCCCCCCCCCCCATTCCTAAAACCACCGGATTGGAAATCGCTTATGCCTGACTGGGACGCACACTGAATTTTAAGTGGTGCAAAGACAGAAAATACAAAATACGGGAAGGTAGTTAAACAGTAGATGTGATGAATGGAAGTTATATATACATATATGTATATTTGAAAGTGAAAGTGATTCACAGCACATCTCTTGAACTGTGTGTGTGTGTGTGTGTGTGTGTGTGTGTGTGTGTGTGTGTGTGTGTGTGTGTGTGTGTGTCTTTTATTGTCTGGTGTGCGAGTGTGCCTTAATCCTCCATCAGCAGGTTTACAACATCTTGAAAGTGAAAAGAACAAAGAGCGCTTTGCGCTGGGGAGCGAAATGAGCCCCGGCGTGATCCCATGTTTCAAAGTGAAACCACATGGTTCCACAACAGACTAGACTGCACAGCACAGCCTGTAACGCAATTACATCAGGGAACTGAACACATGGGCTTTGAAGAACCGTCATGTGCCACGCTCCAGAAGATAAAACAACAACATCTAAATGACAATATACCGTAAAATCCCCAGCGTCAACGTCAGGGTCAATTTTTTTGTGACGCTGAGGATTTTACAGCGTACAAAACACAGTGACTCTGTAAGTCTATATGAACATTAACACATGTGTGTGTACTGTACATTTAACAGCTATGCTGAGGTTCCACGTTGTCCTACACTAGCGCAGAAATACAGTGGTGTAAAGTAACAAAGTACATTTATTGTACTTAAGTAAATTTTGAGGTATTTTTATTTTACTGGAGTATTTCCAATTTTCAAGTATTTCCAAGTTTACTTCTACTCCGCTACATCTCAGAGGCAAATATTATACTTTTAATCCACTGAAATTATTTGAAAACTTTAGTTAACTAGTTACTCTGTAGATTTTGATTATTATTACAAAACATACATTACCCACTTCAGCCCTATATACTGTACATTTCATCTACAAGCTTCTACAATGCGTCGCATTCTGCATAATGAGTACTTTCGGTACTTTAAGTACATTTTCATACTTTTGTACTTTTACTCAAGTGCATTTTTAATTCCGGTCTTTTACTTTTACTTGAGTATTTCTACATTGCGGTATTGATACTTTTACTTAAGTAAAGAATGTGAGTACTTTCTCCACCACTGCATAAATATGACACCTTGTGAAAGCAATTAACACAGCGGCGCGGTGTCTACGACTGTGTGTGTGTGCGTGTGTGTGTGTGTGTGTGTGTGTGTGTGTGCTCTCTCCACCTTGCGTCGCACTCTCACCGGTCTGCTGAGTGAGCGTGGTGGGCTCGCTCTCGCCGTTCTCCGTCACGGTGATGACGCTGATGTCGTAGTCTATGCCGGGCTCCAGGCCGTACACCGTGTAGTAGCCCGCCGTGGACTGCACCAGGTCCTCGAAGATGGGCACGCTCTCTCCGGCGGCCACCACCGTCACGCGGTAGCCGGTGATGGTGGTGGTGTTGAGGGGCGTCCAGCGCAGGCCGATGGTGGTGTCGGTGACGTCCACGAATCTGAGGTCCGTCAGCTGTGGGACCTCTGTATGAGGAGAAGGAGGAGAGGAGCAGAGAGAGGAGAGGAAGGGAGGGAAGCCGAGAGGAGGGCAGCGGAGTGGAGCAGAGCGGAACGGAGGAGAGGAGAGCAGGGCAGAGAAGGCGAGCCAGTGGACAGACAGACAGACAGACAGACAAAACAGACGAAAAGGACAAAGGGACAGACAGACATGTATAGCGGTAGTGGTTAGGGTTAGCAATGATGTGTGTGATATGTATTTTGTCATATCACAGGTTGGTTTCTCTGATGTATACATATATTAAGGATTATCTTTGTTTGTTTTGTTTTCTCATTCAATGAAAGGACGTCCATTGAACATGTTTTTTAGGCGCAGTTCTTAATAATAATATACTCAGGAAACCAAGCTTCGGGGGAGCAAAATAGTTGTGCAGCTATTTTGCATGGTGTTCAGTGTGTGAGAGGCTGTCGATTAGATCAGTGATACACAGATATCACACCTAGTATCACTGATCGATTTAAGGCTGTTTTGGAGGGTTGAGTTGACATTGCTGCGGTACAAGAGACTGTGATCTTATACCTTTCTAATTAAAGTGCCACTAAATGTCCTTCAGACTCATTCATACTTGAGCAAATTCACCATCAGGCAAAGGAAAGCCATAAGTCAGCAACACAGGCTAAATACCTACCCACACGGATTCTTAGCTTTATAGTTTTAAATAGAGCAAATTGCCAAAAACATTTTTTGGCTGGATCGCTACAGTGGGGCCAGCCCGTTAACTTCCGCACTCGCCACTTTCTGTGTCCGCTTTTGTTATTTTGCTGTCATCAGTCCATCTGTATACAATACATTCCATGCTGTAACCACTCTCTCTGTGTCTCACCTGGCGTAATGGTATCTGACACAGGGACACTCTCCATGTCGTCTTTGACCGTCACCACACTGACGTTGTACTCCACTCCAGGGCTGAGGTTGTCCAAGGTGCAAGAGTTATGCCCCGCCTCCACAAACTCCTCCACGCTGTTGCCTTGCTGCCCATTGGTGGGAGTGCATGTCACTCTGTAGCCAGTTATGTCTGAGAGAGAAAGAAAGAAACGTAATGTAACAATGAAAGTGTATTATTTTTTGATCCATTTTCAACTGTATGAATCATAATGTATTCAACTTCAGTTATTTCCTCTGTGCGTGTGTGTGTGTGAGCGCATTGCATGCACGTGCGTGCATATGTGCACGCATATGTGCACATGTGCATGCATGTGTGCGTACCTGGTGTCTTGGCTCCATTCCATTTGACGGTGAGTCCTCCAGTGTCTGGGTGAGACTCCAGATTGAGATCAGTGGGAGGGGAGAGGGCTGGAGAGAGGAGGGTTTAGGAGGAGGGGAGAGAATGTCAGGAGATGAAAGTGATGAAGAGGGGGATGAAATAGTGAGTAAAAGGTGGAGAAAAGGGGAGTCGTATTAATTTATGACATTTAAAAACATTTCTTATTACACACCTTAACCCTGGAGTCCCTATTTTGCGCATACATAAATGAATGGTTTCAGAAAATCGTGACACGCTTTGAGCTTGTAGATCTGCTATTTTTGCAACATTTTAAGTAGGGCACAAGTGGTTATATATATATACTGAGTTATTACTTACGTGTCACAACTCGGCGTGTGATTGGAGTGCCTTGCTCGTAGCCGTTGATGACTGGCTGGACGCTGTAGGTGTACTCCACCCCCGGCGTCAGACCGGAGACATAGATACTTCCTGAGTCAGAGGTCACATCTCTGGGGGCCTCGCCGCCTTGGCTGGGATGTACAGTCAACTGGACACACACACACACACACACACACACACACACACACACACACACACACACACACACACACACACACACACACACACACACACACACACACACACACATTAGTACAACAGCGCTAGTAGCAGAGAGGAATATTTGCGCACACAAACGTGCACACACAGACAGATACACACAGGAAGAAGACTGATATACACATGGGAGAGAGAGGGGGAGAGAGAGAGAGAGGGGAGGGGATGCACACAAACACACAATCACACAGTAGGGTCCAGGGGGTAAAGGTGAGAGAGGGGTCGGTGCTTTCCCAGGAACATGGGAGCCCTCGGAGGAACTTATTCCAACCAATCGCATTTATCTATGCAGTTCTGCTCCACCTCCTGTGTGGGCTCATTGTAAACGGGGCTTCTTGTATGCCGCCTTTCTGCTTGAGATGAACTCAAGATGGCTGTAAATTCATGAATTCAAAGGGACGCCACAATTAACTGAAGCTCTAAACTTCAGCCACCGTTTTTCATGTATAGTAGAACAATGGTACAGAAGATGGCGTGTTTATTGCTATTTAGGAAATAGGGTCGTTAAATATAAATAAATGTGTATAAAACATTTGCGAGATTTGCGAGATTAGCCCCAGACACACAGACACATTTCTTTACATAAAAACTCATACCTTGTATGCAATTCGGGGCACTGGAGTCCAGGAGATGACAATCGAGGTATCAGTCACATCGGTGGTGAAGCGAGGAGCGTTGCCCATAGGCGGGTCTGGAAAAGTGCACACACAGAGTCACAAGGTTAGCAATCTGGGATCGGCTGACACGTAAATCCCGCCCACTACATTTGATTGGGTAAAGCGCGGCCTGCTTCCTTATCTGAAGACACGCCCACTTGTAGGCCAGTGCGTACGCGATATGACGAACCCCCCCGACAGATTCAAGCGGAGAGCAGAATCTGTTCTTGAGAGATTACACGGTTAGCAAACACACACGAATAATTTTGTAATGCTAACAGCGTTTATAGGAGATTTGAAGAAGTGACGTGTCCCTAAAACGGCTGCATGTATCTATAGGTGTAACTCTACTCATCTGGGCTGCCCTGGGTTCTGAAACAAGCCAACATATTCTCACAATCAAGTCGTACTACAGGGACGTGTTGGGGAAAAATCTGACCATGCGTCACCGGTTTGACACAATGGGAATCCCCTGCCGTGTCATTTTTCAACGCTCCCGGTAATCCCGCCCTCATTGGAATGTGAAAGTGCTGTTTTCACTCCCAATTCTAAAACATTTAAAACAAGGTAGGTGCGCCACTATAGTTCCACTATTAGGCGAGTAAGTAGGCGTGCTGAAGGGTTAGGGTTAGGGTTAGGGCGAAGTCCGATTCTCCCGACTCAGCGACGTTGGAGCTGCATACCGATGGGCACAGAATCGTAAATCATCCGTCCTGGTCAACATGCGACGCGACAGGAACCGTCCCATTGCGTCTGACACAGGGGAGTTCCGCGCGTCCAACGGGTGCCGTATAGTCAAATCCTGTCCCAACTCGTCACCCGTTTAATGCTTTGGGTGTGAGAATACATTGAACAAGCACACTATGTGAGGTAACACTCTGTGTTGTGTGTGTGCGTGTGCGTGCACGTGCACGTGTGCGCGAACCCATCAACACTCACTGGTAGAGAACACTGCGGTCTCTCCCTCGCTGAGCGTGTTGTCCTGCTCTGCGTGCAGCGTAGCGGAGTAGGTGGTGTCGGGTCTCAGGTTCAGCAGGGTGTACTGGGAGAGGCGCGCGGGCAGACGCAGCTGCTTGGGGTTGGAGCCCTCTACGGTGAGGAACAGGCGGTAGCCGGTGACCTTGGCGCGGGGGACGAACCACAGCATCACGGCGCTGTCCTCGGTCACGTTGGTGAAGTGGATGTGCGTGGGAGCGTCGGGCTCTGAAAGTAAACATGTTGACAGTCTTATTTAGTTACTGTACTTGTTAATCTTTTCTTATTTGGTTACGTGTTTATTCTCACAAAGACCCCCAGGGGTTTCTGACGGGGTTCTCCAGCTAAATGACTGATAATTAGGAAACAAATTGACCCTTGCAGGTCTGTAACTCACGAGAGTGTACACCACCAAATGAACCCATACAGGTCTGTAACTCTGGGCATGTACGAATGGAACCAAATGGACACAGGTCCATTTGGTTCCATTTGTACACTCTGCGAGGTAAATTAAAACAGAGGTCGTATCAAATGGGGGTCCGTGGCCCAATGCATATCAAACAAAAAGGTTGAGAAATATTGTGAAGAAAAGAGATCTGAGCCAGGAGGCAAAGCTCTCAATCTACTGGTCAATCTTCGTTACTACTCTCACCTATAGACATGAAATGTGAGTCATGACTAAAAGAACATGATCGCAGATACAAGCAGACTAAATTAGTTTTCTCAGCAGGGTGGCTGCCATGTCCCTTAGGGCAGGGGTTCCCAAAGTTGGGGTCGCGAAATTATTTTGGGTCATAAAAAAAAGAAAAAAAATAAAAAAAAAAGTAAATGTTTTTTTTACTTTAAATTCAACAGAATGGATGAAATACAATCTAAAAATGATTACAAATGGAACATTTTACCATTATAATACATTACAAATGTGCATCGAACGTGCAAGTTTATGTGTATAAATGACCTCCAGATTTAGGTGGGGTCGCGAGTCAATTTCCGCATTATTTTGGGGTCGCGGGCTGAAAAGTTTGGAAACCCATGCCTTAGGGATGGGTCTCATCCATGAGAGACTTGAAATAAAGCTGCTCCTCCTGTATGTGGCAAGGAGCCAGTTGAGGTGGTTCGGCCATATAAAACGGATGCCTCCCTATAGGTGCCTCCCCAGGGACCAATCCTAGTCGGCCCGATTTTGGGCCGACTTGGCGTCGGGAAGCGTCGTCCAGTCGGTTAGGGGTCCGTCGGGGGGTCCGTCGGGACCTTTTCGGCCGACCCAGAGCCGACCGAACATGTTCAGCTTTTTAGCCGATTGGTAGAGCAGTGGCAGTGACAACAAAGGGCTGTCGGTGTTGCCAGATTATGTGAGAGAAACAAGCGACCATGTCTATGAAAACCTACATTCAGTGTTTCTCGTTGTTGCTCCCAGAGAGAGAGAGATTGATTGATTTGACCTACTTTTGCGCTGTGGTGATGTAATTTATTGGGAGCAGGTGTGTAAATTACAGCGGTGGAAAAAGTACTCAAATGTTTTACTTAAGTAAAAGTATCAATACCGCAATGTAGAAGTACTCTGTTACAAGTAAAAGTCCTCAATGCAAAATTTACTTGAGTAAAAGAACAAAAGTATTAGTATCAAAATGTACTAAAAGTAAAAGTACTAATGTTTGAAAATAGCAGATCTACAAGCTCATGCGACGCGTTGTGAGCTTGTAGATCTGCTATTTTCAAATAGGCTAGGCATAAAATAGAGCTAAAGTGGTTAATGTATGTTTCATAATATCATAATTTATCTGCAAAGTAAGTAACTAGTAACTAAACATTTAAAATAATTGTTGTGGAGTACAAGTATAGACAATTGGAAATACTCCAGTAAAGTAAAAGTACCTCAAAATTGTACTTAAGTAAATGTACTAGTTACTTTACACCACTGCACGTCAGTGAAGAAAAAACGCTGGGAACATGTCCAAGTGGCTTTGCAGGGAAACAAGCCCAAAGTCGCTTATAATAAGCAGACCTGGCAACGCTGGCAGGCTAAAAGTCAAATTAGCACATGAATGGCCAGTCGGCTGACAGACTTAAATGGCAACTTTTGCCAACCGAATACCAGTCTGTTGCAGTCTGGAGTAGTCTGCAATAGTCTGGACGAGTCTGTTTGGTGCGGAGTTGCCTTAAGAGACCACAGGGCAGACCAAGGAGGACCAGGTGGGGCATTACATCTCCATACTGGCCTTGAAACGCCTCGAACTTCCCCAATTAGAGTTGAATAACGTACCAGGGAAAGGGGAGTCTGGGATTCTCTACAGGAACTGATACCTCCACATCCCAACTCCAGATAAGCGGACGAAGATGGATGGAAAATCGCTGTTAGAGTAATTATTTTGGTGTGCGTCAGTGTCTAAGGGGGAGCTTATGCATGTGTTTATGTGTGCTCATGTGACCTGCGGTGTATGTAAGGCCTGTCACAATTATTGCATAATAGTCTAATCGCAATTATTTGAGATAATCGCAATTATTTTTGCATAATCGTTTCCATGTTGAAAGATTTTCACACATTTTCAAATATTAAATAAAGCAGAAATAGCTGATCTACAAGCTTACAACGCGTCACTTCACGCGTTGTAAGCTTGTAGATCAGCTATTTCTGCTTTATTAAAAGCAGACATAGCGTCACTTATAGCTTACAACGCATCAAGATCAGCTATTTCTGCTATTTTTACGTGAATAAAAATGATTAAATATGTCAATAACTTCTTTGTATTTTTGTTATTTGTCATATCCGCCCTGTGCAATTTATGATTACGAAGCCTAAAAGGCTTCATATATTCAATGGCCAAACACACAATTAAATCGTTAATCGCAATTATTTTTGACAATTAATCGTCAACTTAAATGTGTAATCGTGACAGCCCTAGGTGTATATAGTCTTGTTTGCATGCGTCACTCACTGGTAGCATGCTCGCCGACCAGCGGTGGACTCTCCTCTCCGTCGTGGATCCTGTAGATATTAAAGCGGTACACGGTTCCGGGCTCCAGGTGAGACACTTCGACGTAGGAGTTCTGAACGACGGGCAGGGTCATCTCCGTCTGGGGCGTTCCCCCTTCGTCCACGGGGACCACCGTCACTCGGTAGCCTGACATGTCGTTTTCCGGCCCCACCCAGGTCACCGCGATCTTGCCGTCGGACACCTCGTAGAACTGCAGGTCCGTGGGGGCGACCACTTCCTCTGTTGGGACATAAAAACAGTCACATCGCTCAGTCACGCGTCAGACACTCGGCTGTAAGCCGTGCAAGTGGGCGCGTCAAAAGCTCTTCTCTCTTTCAGATCACCGTTCAAATCACGGAGTCTCGCTGGCCAGTGGACACAGACCACCTCCTAAACAACACAATGTGTATATGGTAGCCTCTGCAAGTCTGCATACAAGCTCAAACTTGTATTTCAGTGTTTGTTTGTGTTTTCACTTGTTTGGCTGTACTTACGTTCTCTTTTGAGAAACACGAGTCTGTTTTTTTTATTAAATAGACAACGGTCTGCACAGATCCTGAAAAAATAATAGGTTTGTCTGTGAACTACTGTAGTCCTGTCTTTGCACATATTAGTTGGTTATGTCAGTGCTTTCAAGGGCAACAATATGGATGAGGAGAATGACGTACAAAAGTAGCAATGGCAATTTGACTTAAAGTTCAAGACGTGGCAACCCAGTTCACTGATGTGAACATAAAACCATACTTAGTATAGGAATGTTACGGTGCCTTTTATTGCTGCATAGCAACTGAAATGCAACCCAAAATCTAAGTCATTACTTGGCTAAATGGAACCTCTTTTGGCATGACTGGCTGAAAGTATGACTAACAGACAAACGAACCCATTCATTCAGCATGAGAGAAAAAAAACAGGCAGAAGAGATGGACAGAGTAACAACACACACAAAAACCTTAGATGATACAGACATATGGTTGGAGAGAAGAGGGTAAAAAAAAAAGACCTTCAGTTAAAAAAGGTGAAGTAAAAAAGTGAAAAACCACCTGAATAAACTGAGTTGTCTGAACCATGGCATATAGCTAGAGATCAACCCATTCCAAACCATAGTATGAGTCACACAGACAGCTGCTATATGCAGACAGAACAAGGTTAAAATAACATGACATCATAGCACTCAACAACCCAGAGAGAAAGAGAGAGAGAGAGAGAGAGAGAGATGAGAGAGAAGAAAAAGCGGGAGTAACGCACAGACAGATGAAAAAAGGTAAGTCAGACAGATTTAAGAGGGAGCCGAAGCAAGGTCAAAACAACATGTCATGATGCCACTCGGCTGTGCACAAAGACGAGGAGATAACAGAGTGAAGGCAGTGAAGGGTTAAAGAAAAAGAAGACGGGTACAAAGATATATGGGTAGGTGAGTCAGACAGACAAGACCATGAGACGCACACATCAAGGTAAGAATAACACAAGTGCATGGCCATCACCTATACCACGAAAGACAGACAGAGAGATGGGATGAGGTAATAACTTAACAGAGGTATATGTTTAGACAGAGATGAGTCACAACAGCGCTTTGAAATGCAGGCCAGGCAAAACCTTGACAAACTAACGGAATGAGAGTCACATTGTGCCAGATCTAATATTGTTGCTGTAGGGCAGAAACCTTATATCTCCATAATTTATCTTTTTATGTATTTTTTTGGGGGCAATTAATGCTCTACTTCATCGTACAAGAGAAGATTATCGCGCAAAAGTTGTGAAAATAGCCCATGTAGCTCACAACGCGTTTGAAACATTGCATAAAGATATTCTTGTGACCAGTCTTGGGGGTAACGCCCCCAATGTAATCGATTAATGTAATCGGATTAGTGATGTACAATTGTTTGACTGTCGCTTTTGACTGGAAAAACCCACAAAATTAGGGGTGCAACTTAATCGAACAAAATAATTTTATTGATTTTAATATGATTTTAATAAGCAAGATAGATCAAGACTTTTGAAATGCGCTATATAAATTGAAGCTATTATTAAAGTAATACATTTTAAGAAATAATGTGGGCAAAATGTCAAACAAAAAAAAATTGCACGCATTGTGAGCTTATAGATTAGCTCATCTTGTGCAACACCGTTGTAGTATAAAATAGGGCTTAAGTGATTTATCAGACTAATCGATTTAGTCGATTATAAAACATTATTACAAATGTGTTTTATCGATTTGTTCATATACAAAAGAAAAAATTACAAGAAAAAGTAATCGACAGTATAATCGCTACGAAAATAATGGAAAGTTTCAGTCCTAAACAAAATGGTTCAAAACAGAGTGGATGAGAAGGACACAGGGAAAGACGCGGGGACAGATCTGGTGAGACCGAGACTCAGAGGGTAAGTGAGGATAAGCCGGCAGGAGGTAAAGAAGAGGGGGAAGAGTTGGAATGGAGGTATGTAGGGGTGGCTGACGATCAGCTCTTTCTTTGGCCTAACCCTCCTCTCTCACTCTGTTTGTCAAATGGTAAATCAGCCGCTGCAGTCATGAGACAGTAGGAGAACACTTGGTAGTCTGTCCAAAGACGGCAGTGAGCACACACTTTACCTAGGTCGTACATCTTCGTCCAGCGAGGCAGTGCAAACACACACACACACACACACACACACACACACACACACACACACACACACACACACACACACGTGCATGCCAACACACACTCCCAACGCGCGTATACCAACCAATGCAAACAGACCACAGTCATATTTCATCGTTCTGTAAGAACACACACACACACGCATGCACACATACACGCACACACGTCTGCGCGCACGCACACACCGACACACTTTTCCAGTATCTGTTCCATTGGCCTTCCAGTATCAGAGTCCTGGCAGTATGAATGGTTTTACATAACCCTACTGCAGTCAAACAGAATGGGAGCACTACAGCTGTGAACTCAGTGACTTCACTTTTCCATTGGACAGCTCCTTTCCTCTATTGGAGAGATTTGGAAAATTAAAATAATAAAACACCGATATAGTATTATAGCACTAGGTATCGTTCGTCATTTGTAAAGCACCAACAGCATGCGTATCACCTATTGTCAGTCCGAAACAGATGGGCGTCTGGTCTGAGGAGACTTCATCAGTGTGTACACACGTTAACTGACTCGGTTAAAAACAAACAACTAGGTTAGTGTGTATACATCCTGTGTACACACCGTGCACACATGGGCACGTGACTACTTAAGCCCTATGTACATGTACACATTTGTAGATCTTTTATTATTTTACATTTAGAAAAATAGCAATAATAGATGTTGAAGAATATAGGGACGGACAGCCAGGGTTAATGTGGTTAAGTGTCACTGTTAACGGAATGAACAAGGGTATGTGTGTCTTTTGTCACTGTTAACAAGTGCCCAATCACTGCAAATACTTTGTGAAGCTGTGGGGTTGTCCTCTATAAACACAGCTGCCCCACGGGTCACTGTTGCCACCAAGATGAATGTGAAAGAAGAGTAAAGACTGAAAGAAAAATAAAGACAGACACGTATGGATAGGCCTCCCCCGGAATCTCCCAAATACTGGCTTCTCTCTCACACACACACACACACACCAAGGAAAATAATCGTAGCCTCTCCTCGCGCCATCATAAAAACAAATACGCTATAACTCTCTCTGTCTCATTCTTTTACCTGGCAGTGGATCCCCAGCGGTGTTGACCTGCACAAACACAGGCTCGCTCTCCAGGCTGTCCTCCACGGCATAGATGCTGATGTTGTATAGCTTGCCGGGTCGCAGGTCACCCAGCGTCACCGAGGTGGCCGTGTCGGGGAGGTTCAGCTCCGTGCTCTCGCCCTCCAATGACGGCGTGTAGACCACGCGGTAACCTGGACGAAAGAGGCCATGCAAAAGCATTAGGGGTGCAACAGTTAATCTAATTCATCGGTTTAGTTAATTATAAAAAAATATTCATCAAAAACATTGCTAAAATATCAGATCTCCAACCTCACAACGGGCTGTTTATGCTATTTCTGTGCGACATTGTTATAGTACGAACTTGAAGTATAAAATATGGCCTAAGTTGATAATCAGATGAAACGATTTAGTCGATTAGAACAATCACTTAGAATCTTTTTGCATTGATTGTTGACATATACAAAACCCTGCGCTTCTCAGTTATTCGATTAATCAACAAAGTATTCGACAGAATAATCACTAAGAAGATGATAATCACAAAACAGGACGGAGCACTTTCATCTTCAAATCCTGGCCAACAGAGGTTCTACTGGCCGCAAACGTACCGGTGATGGGAGCCAGTGGTTTTTCCCAGCTGATCACAATTGAGGTCTCTCCAACCTCCCCCACTTCATGGTCCACAGGGGCATCAGGAGCTAGGAGACAACATGGCGAGAGATGTAGTTCACAGATGCAACATCACGCTCTAGCACTCTGGATAGTTGAGACGGAAAGAGTGAGAGACAAAGCGGAGTACGAGGAGCGGGCCTGGGGCGATATGGGCAAAATCAAATATCACAGTATTTTTGACCAAATACCTCTATCGATATTGTGACATTAATATTGTCTTGTGACGATTATTAATTTTGTTTTACGTTTTTAAAAAATTGCGAAAATAGTTTATTTTACCTATTTTTGAAAACAATTTAAAGTATAAAATAAGTCCGACCTAGCCTGTGTTATTAAAGAAAAACGGGCGACAATGGCCAAAACTCAATCGAAAATCTGCGATAGAAAATCGGCGAAAGTGGCCGCTTTCAAGACGTTTTGGCCATTATCTCTGGAACGGAAGGTTCAATCTGCTCGGTTGGATGCGTGACTTTAAGGACCTTTAGCACATAATGACAACTTTTCGGGTTTTCTGGCCTAAAAGTATGGTAATTGTTCGGGCCCGGCCGAGCCTCGGGGCCGGCCCAGTAGGGCCCAGTTAGGGCGGGCCTTCGTTTTCAGGCCCGTTGAGAACTCTACTTACCGATCAGTGAATGTGAGTGTGTGTGCTCACCAGTAGTCTGTGAGGTGCTGAGGATGAGGTTGTTCTCTCCTTCGCCCGTGACTTCGTAGACGTTCACCGTGTACTTCCTCCCAGGGAGAAGCTCGTTGATGTTCACTGAGGTGGACGTACGTGGCAGGTCTGATAGGAGACAAACAGCGTCCTCCACATCAGTACAACCATGTCATTTGTAGTGTTTTTTTTTAAATTGGGGTTTTGTGGGACTACAAACATAAGACGACACATTATCTAAAGTATACTCTTGTTATCTTGACGTGTCCACTGTTGGGGGACTCGTGCGGTCACCGCAGCAACGGCTGTGTCGCTCACGATGCGATGTGAAAATAGCCAATCTACGGCTATTTTCGGCGTGCGACTAGTATAAATCAGGTTTAAATCATCCAGAGCCTGTTATTTCCAAATCTCGCATGCTCATTCTGGAACGCTACAGTACACGTCTGTAATTAAAATATTTCAAGACGTTACTGTCTTTAGCTTTAGTTCTTCTGTTAGCTACAAAGAGTATAAGGGCGCGACCCTCAACAAAACAAGGTTTGAAATAATATTTCAAACCTTGTTTTGTTGAGGGACATGGTTTCAGATTTTATATATTATATGGAATCGGAAACCATGTTAAAAAAAAAAAATGGCCATCTGGCGTGTACAAAGTGAACAAAATAGACCGTTATGGGTCTATTTCGTTCCATTAGACTAGTGCACACTTAGGAATTGAATTAACATTAGATCTTTACTGTGTAAAAATGTGTGTGTCCTGTAAGTTGTGCGTGTACTAACCCAGCACCATGGACTGTCCTGTTCCCTGTCCCCCTTCCGTGAGCTCGTACTCCACCCTGAAGCCGGACACGGTGTCCGACGCAGACACCCAGGAGATGACGAAGCTGCTGGAGGTGATCTCGGTCACCGACTCTGAGATATCCACCACCGCAGGGGGCGGGGTGGTCTCTCCCTCTGACGTAGCCACTGCAAAACAAGAGAGCGTTTTATTATTATTATTATTATTGAATTGTTTTTATTGATTTTCAACACCAACAAGTACATACATCACAGGACAGCACATAACCACACTATACATTAACAATACCTTAAATAAAAAGAGACAGTAATACTAAAACCAAAAAAATAACAAAAACGTCATTCTCATACAACGGAGATGTTAGGCTTCTGGTCTAGTAAAGAAAAAAAAAAAAAGGCCCCAAAAATCGAGTGAAAGTCCAGCGATAATTCCATTCCGTTCCGTGTACTCACGAGAGCCGTAGGTGGTGGTGAAGTCGAAGCGCGTGACTTCGCGGCGTCCGTAGCGCAGCACGCTGATCAGCTGGCCCTCGTAGGTGATGCCAGGCTTGAGGCCAGAGATGGTGTAGGAGTGGAGATGGCCAGGGATCATCACCTCTCTCCACGGAGTGTTGGTGTTTTTCTGTTAGAGTCGAGAGAGAGAGAGAGAGAGAGAGAGAGAGAGAGAGAGAGAGAGAGAGAGAGAGAGAGAGAGAGAGAGAGAGAGAGAGAGAGAGAGAGAGAGAGAGAGAGAGAGAGAGAGAGAGAGAGAGAGAGAGAGAGAGAGAGATCCATTATAATATCAGGTTGACTATGTATGCTGCAACCAGAAAGAGTTTAAGACACAACATAGTGTAGAGGATAAAATTGTATTTTTTTAACGTTACAATATAGACAGTAAACCGAAAACAATTAAGCATCAAAATGT
>NC_137618.1:20368005-20423005 GCF_963280865.1 Gymnoscopelus braueri | reverse complement strand
TTCGCCAAACCGATATATACTGTAGGTTGCGCTCTACAGACCGCTGCTGAATAGTCAAGCTGGGCGATGTGTCGAATAAACAAAGTACATTATTGAAAAAAGTCAATTACCCCCTTGGTGCTCGTTAACTTAGCCTACAGATATACCACAACCACCACGCAACACCTGTGTCCATTTGGAGAGAAACTTTCCCTTGGATGAAAGCTAGAAACAGATGTGTGTTCTCTACATGCTCTCCATTCATTAAAAGGAGAGGGGTAGTTTGTATCAGGACAGATAGAAAGTTTGTGTGGTCGGGAGCGGCAAGCTTAGACAGGTCAGCTTTGTGTGAGTGTGTGTGCGCGCGTGTGTGCGTACAAGTTCAAGCACCTATTTCTCTCCGTGTGTGTGTGTGTAGGCAGAGGTGCATATGTATGCATGCATCTGCCAAGTGTGTTTGTATGTGACAGTAAACATATCTCTCTGATGGAAAGCAGGCAGCAGACAGAGTTGCATTTTGTGTACACGCACACGCCTGTGTCTTTTGACCGTCTGTGAACCCAGGGAGGGTATGTCAGTCCAGAGAGGAGGAGGACTAGAGATGGAGAGAGTATAGGAACATACAGGGCAGATGCAGCTGTATTGGAACCCAGCCAGGGTCTTTCTCTCTGCCAGGGAGGATCTGATCCTTAGCCGACCAACTTTGATTACTGGCGCTCAATCCTTCTGGGGTGGGGTTGGCACTTGGCACCACATTAAGGCTAAGACTGATACCACGTCAGGAAGAAAGGGACTAGGGATCTTTAGGACGCTGAGTTGGGTTAGCTGCCCAGATAATAAACATATTTTAATGCACCTTTTGTATTATGTTGGATACAGATGGTAATTGTCGTCTTCACCTGCACAAGCTTCAATGATAATGTTTGAGTTTCCCCTCTGGGGGATCAATACAATATATAATCTGATCTGCATTAGGGTTAAAAGGATGGACTCCAAGTGTGACATCCAAGTTCTACAACAATTAAACTTATGTTAAGTTATCAGATACATGTTCAATAGATTGGCATAAGGGCAGCGGTGAAACCACTGTGAGGGTGAATTCCTTCAGTAAGTCCCCTCGTAAAGAACAAGTGCGTGGTACAACAATGCACTGTTAAGAGCTAAAAGGATCAGGGTTTGTTTCTGTTACTGCAGCATAGTAGTTAGTTAGGTTTATTTATAATGCATTATTTACGTCCTTCAGCTGCAATACTGACTGACTAGAAACCCGTGGACATGGGTGTGCCAGGATCTGGACCTAATCAGGCCAGCTAGTACATTAAAGGGCAAATCTAAGCTGGAACCAGAACTCATATGTTTATTCCTATGATCTTACATAGGTTTGTAATCATGAACAAGTGCTCTCGGTGGCCATTTGCATATGGCTTACATATGGACTCATGCTCTAGCTCATATAATGATCCGTTCTGGATGAGCTACGGGACCAGCACAGCCTCTCTGCTTTGATGGGATTTCTTTGTAATTCTAACCATTATTGTATTCTCACAGACATTATACAAACGACACACAAGACTTCCGCTATAGGGTGGAGTCTGCTTGTCTGCGTAGGGTCAGGCTTTATTGGCTTTGACCTCTAGTTAAGCTTGGATTGTTTTTCCCCGCTCCATAATGTTCTGTCTGATGGTGGGTCTGGAGCTCGTCAGAGCTTCAGATGGGGCCCGTCCTCTCGTTCTTGACCTGTTTTAGCCCCATACAGCTATCTAGGGTTATCTAGGGTCTGGATGTACAGTATCTGGCCTGAACCCAGTTCTGCTGTGAGAACCAGCAGCATGCTCTCCATTTACCCCTTTATAGAGAATCTGCTCTTTCCTTTCGTGGGGTAATTCCCCCATTCGCTTAATGACTCATAAAGTGGCCACTTAAGGCTTCATAACTGGTCGGTCATTGCAGCGTAAACACCAGCTGTGGGAACTACTAAAGCTGGTCTCTTGGGGCAAAACAGATTTATTGCAAACTAACGTAAACTATAATGATAGCAGATTTGAATTAAAATGCAACGGAAGAGAGCCAAGTCATAAACATCTGACACTACTGTAAGTAAGGTTGTATAGTTTTGAGTAGTGTTAACCCATTAAGACCGGGAACGCATCTGTGTATCATTTTTTGCTTTCTTTGGCTATGCAAAAATAGCAGATCTACAAGCTCGTAGCGCGGCACAGAGTGCCGCACTACGAGCTTATAGATCTGCTATTTTTTGAAAAATAAAATCGTGAAAATGTGTCAAATCTTTGATATATTGGTATATATTTTTAAAGCGAACATTTTTAACTATTCTTTGCTTCTGGGGGGTCCCTGGAACAAAACACTTTGAGATGGGGGTCCGCGGCCAAATACATATCATTTTGGGGGTCCTTGAGAACCACTGATATAGAAACATACGTTTCTATATCAGAAATCAAGACATTGGTAGAATCCCCAGAAGCAAAGATTTGAGTTACAAATGTTTGCTTTAAAAAATATATATATATTCCAAGATTTGCACAAAATTGTTCATGATTTTTCAAAAATAGCGGCACTCGGTGCCACGCTATGAGCTTGTAGATCTGCTGTTTTTGAATAGCCCAAAGAAATCTAAAAAATGACACAGATGCGTTCCCGGTCTCAATGGGTTAAGTGAACCCTCTTGGAGCAGAAGCGAGTCATTCATAGACGTCCAGCTTCTGTTTCTACAGTACAAAGTACTTTGAAGGGCTCCCTCCGGAAGGGCAGGTTAGTGGGGTTGAGGCCCATGCAGTCATCGTTCATTTTGATGAAAAAGGGAAACCAAAATGAGCTCACACTTTGACGGTGAAAAGCTTCAAAGTTGTTCACAAATAGCGAAGATAGCAAATCTATGGGCTGTACATCGGCTATTTTCGCCATGCAACACTGTCGTATGACAAAGTATACAAAATAGGGCTAAGTGGTTAAGCATTTTCAAATTTCTGTATGGAAAGCCAGTAGCGTAAGTGGCCTTTTTAATGAGATGATTTATAAGAGATTTCCACCATTTCAGTCATCACACAAAATAATGACCAGAGGTGAGAAATTAGGAGTAGTTAGGGTGTCTGGAGTCAGTGACTAGTAATGGAAAAGTCTTCGGTTCAATGCAGTGACGTGTACCACTGAAGCACCTTCCTGTTCACTCATTGCGAGTTCTGTACGAAACAAAGCAAATCTCCCTAAAGTATGATTGTAAACAGACAGACAACACCAACTACCATTCCAAGTACGTACTATGTTTGTTTAGACAGGCTCTCTGAAGTCTTCAGTGTCAAAAGTACCCCAAGTGTTTATCAGCAACGCTGTACCCTGACTTTGAACTTTGTAGTGTATTTGTTTTGTTTCTAAAGGCTCTGTTTTTTTTAACTGGGTACCCAAAGGTTCATTGCAAGAAGATTGATTTAGGTCTTTAAGAAATGTCAAATACATATTTGACATGTAAAATTAGATATTTCCTACATTCTGCACAATTAGAATAAAACTACGGCAGATTTTTGTTTAGGCCGACAAAAGTTCTTCTGAAAATCTGAGCTTGTGAGAAAAAGCTTGCAAACCACTGTCTCTTCAAATTGGACACAGGTGTATACTTGCATTCTGTGCACACTGGCATACCTCTGTAGCAGACCAGATTATAAATAGCCTTTTCAATTGTTTGAACTCTCTGAGGTATGCTTGATTTATAATGTCAGATACCCAGACGAGCCTAAAAGTTGAACACGCCGCCAGTAGCTAGATCACTTGCTTCTTGTGGTGTAAGACATTACCATGTAAAAGGTTTTGACGACTCTCTAGCAGACACTATCTAATCAACGTCAAAGACGCCGTCCTGTGGTGACCACTCTGCATGGTCTCACACCTACGACAAACTGTGACACTGCTTAAACACACATCTACTAGGGCTGTCACGGTTAAATAATTTAAGTTGACAATTAACTGTGTTTGACGTCGAACACCGGAACATATGAATGTAAATGTCATTTATTTTTGGCTTTTAGGCTTCAAAACAAAAGTTGCACAAGGCAGATATGACAAATAACATACATATTTAATTGCTTTTATACTTTCCATTTTTGTATTTATTATTATTATTATATTCGCTATTAATTCATAGTGGAAATAGCTGAGTGGAATTAGCCGATCTACAAGCTCAAAACGTGTCACGACGTGATAAATAAATTTCAATGTTTGAAAATATATTAAAATTTTTCAACATGGTAATGATTATGACGATTATGCAAAAAAATATTATGATTATCGATTAGGCGATTATGTAATAATTGTGACAGGTCTAATAGCTACATTTCCATTACTTTACACAAAGACCTCACGTGAAGAGTTACAATGTTTTTCTCTTCATTTCATTCAGATGGAGAAAAGGTTATTACCACCATGTCCTAACTACAATAAAGATGGCAAAGCATCTTCAGTGCTCCGTCTGCTTTAAATACATTTATTGTCCTATACCTGACACCAGGGTCTACATTTCTAAATGGAAGAGCGGGGAGACCACTTCCAACAACTGCAGATGGTTTTACTAACATACCGGTACTCTAATATACAGATATGTCATATAAACACTATATGAAATGTCCTCTAAATCAAATTGGATTAACCAGTCTACCCTTTCCCAGTGCTCCAACCTGACGACATCGTCATTATCACTTCACAGACATGAGTGTCAAAGACCCCCTGGTGCTTCACTGTTCTTGGCACCTATTGTCACTCATGGGGAACTAATTGACACCTAAACAACAACACAACACATCCTTTGTTTTCTTTCATTCTTATCCTGATAACAACCCTCTTTACTTGTTTGTTTTGCCCTTAGTCTGATCTACCTCGCGCTTGTATGTCGCTCTGGATAAGAGCGTCGACTGCTAAATGCCTTGATTGTAATTGTCCAGACAGGGAGGGATGGTGCCATGCTAATGATGCTAGCTGCCACCACGGCTAGCAGGCTAGTGTCAGTAATGATTCAGTGGTGGTGGCATAATTTGAATGCGCTAATTTCTCCCTCTTCTTAAGATACAATATAACCCCCCATCCAACACACACACACACACACACACACACACACACACACACACACACACACACACACACACACACACACACACACACAGTGTGTGTGTTGTAAATTGATCTTCATCATTTATTCTCTGTATTTTCTTATTAAAGTTGTTTTGTTTTGATTGTGTTCTACTTAGTTTAGCTTTGTAAAGCGACTTTGAGTACTCAGAAAAGCGCTATATAAATTCCAGGTATTATCACACTACTTCAACCGTCAGCACGACTTAGTTGGAGTCTTGTCTGTGTCTCTCTCAAACACACTTACCAGCCATGGGACAGAATCCAAAGCGCTGCTCTCCATCATAGTCGACGGTGGTCCCACACCATTTCATGCCATCTCGGCGGCCATCAGCGGTGCAGTCAGTGTAGTTGCGCCCGTTGTACATGTAGGGAAACTGGCACAGGGCGCCGTTAGAATTGCCGCCTCGCGTCGCCACCATCACTGTTGAAGTTTAAAAGGGAGCAAGACAGATCAGATACCAAGTAGTGAAATGTCCGCCATGGGAAAACGTCTGGCCAGTCTCATAGTCATTATTAAGTATTATCATTCTCAGCAATGTTGGATTTAACCACTAAAGCACTATTTTGTATTCTCATAAAACACGCTGTACCACAGTGTTGTGCAAAAAGAGTGAAATAGCAAATCTACAAGCTATGTTTTACTATTATTGAACTTTTAAAAAAGATACACTTTTCTATAATCACCAAAATATTGACACCATGTTGAAAGTTGTTAAAAGACCCGTAGAATATTTCTGATCTCATCCACATTACTGATCCATATGCGCCACAGAAAAATCCCATCACCATCATAATCATCATCATCACCATCATCATAACCACTATGTCTTACCATTTTTCTCTGTACAGAAGGAGTATTTCTGGTCCGTCTCATAGTCAGAGGAGGTGGAGCACCACAGCTGTCCATCGCTGTGTCCCTCAGAAATACAGGAGTGATAGGTGTTTCCCTTGTACACGAAAGGGAACACACAGGGCTGACCTCCAGAGTTACCACCGTACACTGGAGCTGGTCCCTCTGCCATGGAGAGAATGACACAGAGAATCAGAGATAGAAACGTTTTGTTTAAAAAAGAAATAGCAGATCTACAAGTGCCCAAAGCGTTAACACGTTGTGAGCTTGTATATCGTCTATTTTCAAATAACCAATGTATATAGGGTTTAAAACAGATTTTGATGCTATATTAACACATTTTGCTGGGGTCCCCATGGAACACCCTCAAGAACCCCTGGGGTTCCCCGGACCCCACTTCGAGAACCACTCCCTTAACCAACACGCACTTTTCCACTGCATGATACCGGATCATCTCGACTCAACTCTACACGCCTTTTTTAAACTTTCCATCAGGCAAAGGTTGTGGCTAGAACCCGGCAATTTTCTAGTATGACTGCCATTTAGGTTCCAAGAGAGCTGAGGCGCTATGAAAAGTTTACATGAAATACAAACAATTGAATGCATAGGACCACAATGGAAACAAGTCCCTTTTTGTGTTATCCTTTTAGCCTTAATGTCTTACTGTACCAAGTGCTGTTTACATTTCTGAAGAAAGTATTCAATCAATCAATCAAAAACACTGCAGACTACTGGAATAATAACTGTGTGACATCTCGCGCAAAACCGGCACTTTTAAATAGCCAAGCTAAGCTTGTCTTATATCTTCTTTTGTATTGATAGCATAGTCTGCAGAGCATATGTCATGCCAACATTTTGCTGCACATACTTGTATGAGTGAGTAACAAACAAACACGCAACTGCAATTAGTTTTTATTCACTCGACTACTCAATTAAATGGCAACCTACAACAGCTACATATGCCATGACCCAAGATATCCTTTATTGTTCCTGTGTGCGTCACTTTAAAGATGACGCCACCGCGTTGTCATGCCCCATCGCTATGATGACCAGCTGCATTGCTGCTATGATGACCAGCTGCATTGTTTGTAGTGGAAAAACTAAGTACCTGGTACCAAAAGCGAATAGGGTCGAGTTGAACCAGTATAATGTGGCTAAAGTGACCTTGAGTAGTGCGTAGTTTCCATGTGTGAATATGTGTAATCATCCCTCCCACAACAACTACTCCCCCAGGCCTCTTGCAGCAAAACAAATGTGTGATTAATCTTAATCAAGTTGTCTAGTTGTGGAAATTTCAATTGAGTGATTGCAGACAGTGCCATTGTGCAAACGTGCAACTTGCATGGTTGAGTAACAATAAAACCACAGCATCTCTCACCCCATTCCTCACAGCTGATTCCGTTGCCCAGACAGGTACAGATCATCTGCTTAGTTCCCTGGTTCTTCATCCAGCGCTGGCCCAAGGAGTAAGTCATACCTGCGTCCGTCCGACAGGCTCCCTCCTGGGGCAGCACAGCTAGCGCAGGTTGGATGTTGGTGATGACACTGGTGCCTGAATTGTGACACAGAAGTTGAATTAGCAATAGTACAGGAGAACTACGCATGGCTACATAAAAACGGACAACTAATGACTAAAATAACAGTCGTGACATGGCGAGATAAAGCAACATTATTTCAGTATAAATTAGGTTGTTTTTCTGAACTAGGCTTTTTTCCCACCCTTTAGTTCACCAATGGTAGATAATGGGTTGTTTGCTCTCAGCATTGTTGCTCACAGGGTGTGTCGTTTTGTATCCTCAAGAGAATAATGCAAAATAGCTACAACCGCTCTCTGGTGTGAAAATACATTATTCTTTACAGTATGCTATACCAACAGACAATAAGTTGACATGACAGAAAGCAAAGAAAATATTTCATTACAGTTCCATAATAATTTAGGTGCCGGTACAAACGATAATGGGACTATGATAATGCATTTTCTTTTTCAACGAACTGTATCAGTACCATGCATCAGCTAGAAACATAAAAGAGTAAGATGATTTCATTATTACGTATGTGTCAGAAATTGTAGAACAAGCACCTGCATATGTCCTTATCCTGCCTCAATTGTTAGGGTTGCATAACACACTAGAATAATATGTCTGCATTTGATTTATACAACATAACTTGCCTGTAAATTGCTGGAAATGATATATCCCCACAATTAACTCTTTGTCCGTCAGACACATTTCATTTCTTTAATTATTTTTCCATCTCACTCACAATAATAATTTCAGGCATGTTTGTTACCCTCCCTTTGGCCTTTCCCACATGCCATATCTCCCTTCTCGCGCCCTCTATCTTTTCCTATTGCATAATTTATGCTCCGTCGCACGACGGTGTCGCGCAACAAAAACGGAAGATCCACAAGCTCACAACGCGCCGCATCCGTATCGCATTGTGAGCTTGTAGATCGGCTGTTTCAGTTGTGTGATGAAGTATAAATCGGGCTTATCTCTCTCTCGCTCCCCATCCTGTGATGGGGAGGGGAGGAGGCATGTCTCCTACACTTCAGCACTTCAACTTTCCCTTGGCTCGTTTTACCTCTGGCCCCTGTTTGTCTGAAGTGCTTTCTCGCTCCGTATCTCTCTCTCTCTCCCTCTCTCTCTGTGTCCCTCTGTCGGTCTCTCTCTCCCCTTACTCTATCTCTGCGGTATGTGTTTGTCTCTCCGCATAACAACAAGAAGCCAACAACACAATCCAGCTCTCACCCAGTCCTACGGTGTGCAGAGAGGCGTGTCTCTCGCACTTCCACTCTCCTCGTCCGTTCCCCGTGCACAGACACTGCAGCGGGTGACCCCTGGAGTCTGTCTTAGTCCAGGTGTCTCCAATACGGTACGACGACAAGGTGTCCTGGTCATTGCAACGATCTAAAAGAGGGTTAAACAGAGATTTAATTGAGGGAGAGAGCAAGAGGCGTGGTAGAAAGGCAAAGTGCATCCTGGTTGATACAATAATCTAGGAGGAGAAAGGGATGAGAAAGAGGCAACAAAAATTGTGTGTGTGTGTGTATGTGTGTGTGTTTTGGTGCTTTAGGTGTGTGTACATGTCAACAGCGTCATGTCGTGCACACACACTGTTTTCAGTTGCAAGTGGTAGCACACTGTTGACAATCAGTCTCTGTCGTAAAATGCAATGGCTGCGGGCCACCCTGAAGTCTCATAATAATGACAACAAGCAGGGAAATGACTCTCCTTCTCATCTCTCACATGAGGCAGAATCGTTAAGGAAGCAAACGTAAGTAAGCAACGGTTCTAATTGGAAACACGGCCAGTGGATCTTTCCACCACAGGCCGTTAAAATCCTTCAACAAAACACGCACTACCGTTTTCCCTTAGCCCTGCCAGTAAGGTTAGTGTGTGCGTGTGCGTAGTGTGGCTAGTGCCAGTGGCACTCATAAGAGGGCGACTAGAATGTAATCCAGCTGCTGTGTGTGTGTGTGTGTGTGTGTAGGCGCACGTGACTCATTCCAAAATAGAGTCCAGAAGCAAATCAATTTCACATCTCCCATTGTGTGCAGCTCTTGGTTTCCCAACTCTCCCTTTCTTGTTGTGACAGGTACACGCAAACAAAATAATCCAATCAAAGGAGATTGTGGTTGAAAAGGGGAAGGCAAAAAAAGAATATGAGGCATAAATCCACAATAGAGATATCAAGAAAACCAAATCACATCCATGATTAAACGGTCATGGTCTTTTCACAGATGCTGAACCACAAGAGAGAGAAGCGAAACTGGGTCTTGTATTCAGACTCTACAATATGTCACAAACGGCTGAGTTCACTACCCTACTCCTTCTTACTTCTGGATGTGCAGGTGATACGGCCACTCCCCTCTCCCAGACAGGTACAGTCCACCACCATCCAGCCCTGGTAGGGCTTCTCCCACGTCTCCCCGACCACGTAGGACGTCCCCGCCGTGTTGTCGTAGCAACGCTCAGCTGGCGAGAGACGAGTCAGTTAGGGCCAGATATATGAACCCATTCAATCCGGGAACCTAGTCTGTGTCATTTTAGATTTGAGCTAACATTTTTCTATACTTTTATACTGGCTATTCAAAAATAGCAGATATACAAGCTCATAGCGCAGCACCGAGTGCCGCGCTATGAGCTTGTAGATCTGCTATTTTTTTAAAAGGTTGAACATTTGTGCAAATCTTGGAATATATATATTTTTAAAGCCAACATTTGTAACTTTGCTTCTGGAGGTCCCTGGAACAAAATATATATATATATACATATATATATATATATATATATATATACACACTCGGTGCCGCACTATGGTCCTGTAGATCTGCTATTTTTGAATAGCCAAAGAAATCTAAAATGACACAGACAGATGTGTTCCCGGATTGAATGGGTTAACATGAAAATCGCTGATTCAGCCAATTGTCCAACTAACTGAAATGATAGTGAGCGAGTGAGTCAGTGAGTGAGTCGAGTGACGTTATGCTCACCGACGGGTTTGCAGGTCCACTCTCCCTTGCCGTTCCCCAGGCACACACACTCCAACATGTAGCCTCCTGTCTCGTGGGGTCTCCTCCAGGTGTCGCCAATCTTATAGGAAGCCCCGCCCTCGTGACAGCGATCTGTGGGAGGGGAAAGAATAAAAATGATAAACTAAGTGTTAAAGTCATTTGATGACTGGCGGAAAGATGCTAATGTATCCGGTAGGGGACTCAAAGAGTCTCCTTTGATTCTCCTAGCGGAGAGACCGCCGGTCATAAACTTATTGGCTTAGGAATGCGCAAAAAAACCTTTAAAAAGGTGAGAGAGGGGATGAAATAAAACCGCAGTATACTTCATTGACAGGAGTCCCCCCAGGGCTCTATACTAGACCCCCTCTGGTTTTTACTCTACACTTTATATCGCCACTGAAAAATAGCCAGTCTAAAAGCTCACAATGTGTCACGTCGCAAGCTTTTAAATCTGCTATTTCTGCCAAATGCCTTCCCCCAGAATAGGGTAGGGTTAGGGTTCATGTGGTAGATGCAGTATAAATCAAGAGTAAGAAACACATAGCCAAGATCCATTCCTCCCATTACCTAACCACACAGATAGTCTGTAAACAGTTGCATTGCCCCAGTTGGAGATTGCTGGAGAATCTGGAGATTAAGCAGTCTGGTGGTCTAAAAAAAACTTTTTCTGCTCATTGGCAACTGTCCGTCTGGGACACCGCAACACATGCAGGCGTATACATTCTCAATGAGTTATGGTCATTTTAGCTGGTCTACGCTACTTAACCACTTACTGGCAAGGGGACAGCCTCTTCTGGGATAAGCACACACAAGGACACACATAAAGGCACAGAAACATGCACACACACACACACACACACACACACACACACACACACACACACAACTTACTGGCAATGGTGCAGCTGATCTTTCCCTTTCCAGAGCCGATGCAGGTACAGTCCCAGATCATGCCCTCTTTGGGTCGCTCGTACGTCTCTCCCACAGTGTAAGACTTCTGGTTGATCTTATCGTAGCACGTCTCCTCCGCTACAGGGAGAGATCAGGGCGGTGAGATAAGAGCATGAATGGGTCACATGATGACACAGATGGAATCAGGGGGAGCAGCAGAGGGTTGATTGGAGACGAGGTGGAGGGGAGACCCCCCCTTCTTACGTCTGCCAAAAGCTGTGACCCACTCGCACTATATCATTCTCCTACAAGGAATAGCGAAAGTAGCTGATCTACAAGCTCACAACACGTCATATTGCGATGCTTTGTGAGCTTGTAGATCGGCAATTTTTGCTAAAAGCTTTTGAATATTTTTTTATATTTTTGACAATATAATGACTACCCAAAAGGTTGAAAGTGGATGAAAGCAAGTTGTGATTAAGTGCAGGGACGAATGTACAGTAAGCAACGACTGCATGTGTTGCATAGTGTGGGTGGCAGGAGGAGTTTTAATTGAATTGAGGAATAATGTCTGTGAAGGAGGGTCTTGTTCTTGTAGAGAGACAGGAAATCTAATATATACACACAGAAGAGACAGACACACACAGAGACAGACACACACATTGACTGTAAGTACATGGACACAAAGATAAGAACTAACCTTCAGGTTTGCTTTTACACTTGATGCCAGCAACTCCATGACAGGTACAGATCAGCGTGCTGCCCAAGTATGGTCGGTCCCACTGCTCATTAAGACCATAGAATTTACCATTCTCTATACAGCCATCTGAGAGGGAGGAACACACAAAACAACATAGCTATGGATTAGGGTCACGGAACAAATTACACTTCTTACCTGGAGTTTAATGGGTTCATGTATTTATCATTTGTATTGATGGCTATACTGCAATTTCTATGAAATAATTTGCTGGAAAAAATATATAATATATTATTTCAGTCCATTGCAGGTTATCAAGGGGGTTTTGTCTATCATTCAAATAACACTGGCCTCTGTTCTGAATGTAACTTATAAACACGCGGAAAATAACATTATTATCACATGGTTGTACAACAAAGTATTAATTAGGGAGCAGGAACTAGGCAGGGTGTGATTTAGGAGGGGATCATAGACTAGAGAGGGGGGGGAGAATGGGAAAGGACTTCCTCCCTCCCCCCATGTACTTATTACACCCTTCTCCAGCCCCCCCACCCCACCCCCATCTCCACACGCACACACACACGCACAGTTTTAGCTACCCTTTCTATGAGCTGCAATGCCACCATGAGATATTTGACTCCACTTGGCACTTATAGAGATCTCAAATGGAATAAAACGTTTTAATTGCATGACTATAGCCTTAATGCAGGACTGTGAAATGAAGCCTATAATGTTGCCAGGTTAACAGTTTAACTTGGGACAGGGTCACAGGGACAATTACAGAAACCAGAGTTGTATTTCTATTTTTCTTTCTCCTCCAAGCACCGTCGCAAGTCATTTTGATTAATGTCAGCCCCCTGAACGTCTCAGATTACCTTTTCATCTAGGAAATGACTTCTTCTCCTTTTTTTTGCGAGTGCAGGATTTTCCTATGATATTTTAATAAAGCACTGATGCCAAAATGATCCCAAATAATAAACCATATATAACAATATATAATATTAACGTATGCATACGTTGATCACAATGGAAACAAGCCATGGTGCTTTCTTGGGTTTAAAATCCTCAATAGCAGACAAGTATGGAACTGTACTTTCCTGTGCTTTTTTTTGTTGCAAACTGCTAATAAAGTATTCAATCAATCAATCAATCAATCATAATGCAACGATCATAGCCACAACAAAGTGCCAATTTTGCCTAAAATTAGCTCATAAAAGGAAAAAGCTCCAAAAGCTTACCTTGGGAGACCGAGGGCACTTGATGCTGCAGCGCAGCCTCTCTCTCTCTCGGCATGCAGTGCACCGAGGTGGCGACGCAGAGCGCCATCAGCACCCTGCCGATGGGTGCCATCAGCACCCTGCCGATGGGTGCCATCAGCACCCTGCCGATGGGTGCCATCAGCACCCTGCCGATGGGTGCCATGGGGCTGCTGGACATGATCGATGCTGGAAGAACCACACGATCACTGCAGAATAATGTAGTCTACAAGATCTAAATCTACCGCAAGATGATTCCCCTTTTTTACGGGCGAAGGAGAGCAGTCAGTCTGCAGTCAGTCTGTTGTTGGTTCCAGTGTATTTTCAAACTAACTGTCCCCCATGCAGTCCGTTCTTCTCCTCCTGTCTCTCCGACCCGTGTGTGTGTGTGCGCTCCGCGCAGGTTAGGTTATAGCAGCGGCGTTGCCATGTCCGCTTCTTATAAGCGACGTTGGGATTGTTTTTGTGTAAAGTTGCTTGTTGCGGGTTGAGTTTTTTGGGGCTTGTTTCTAAAGTGTTACTAAGTTGTAGTTACTTATTTGGGCTTGTTTCCCAATGTGGTTTTCCCAAATGAACATGTAGATTAGTCTGCGGACCCCCCCCCCCCCCCCATCTGAAAATATGTAATGCCATACAAGATTTGTGTTGTAAATGTTTCAAAAAATATTCCACATTTTTCTAAATTTCTTTAAGTAAAAAAAAAAAAAAAGCAGATCTGCATGATCTATAACGCGTCGTGACGCGTTGTGAGCTTGTTTATCTGCTATTTTCAAATAGCCAATGTAGAAGGGCTCGCTTCTTTTTTCATAGAGCTGGTTGCCTGTTTCTCTCGTAAAACCTGGCAACCCTGGTTAGCAGCGCACCAGTCTGTGGGAGTGATTTATCTGGGCATAGCTTTCATGGGTTCATGAAGGAGGAGGGAGGTCCAACAAAGAGAAAGAAAGCAGTGGTGGAAAAAGTACTCACATTTTTTACTTATAAGTAAAAGTATCAATACTGTAGAAATACTCTGTTACAAGTAAAAGTCCTGAATTCTAAATTGATTTGAGTAAAAGTACAAAAGTATTGGTATCAAAATGTACTTAAAGTACCAAAAGTAGAAAGTACTCATTATGCAGAAAATAGCAGATCTTCAAGCTCACAATGTGTTGCATGGCGACACATTGTGAGCTTGTACATTGGCCATTTTCAATTGGCCGAAATTTATGTAGGGCTGAAGTATAATTAATGTTAGTTTTGTAATAATAATCAAAATATACAAAGTAATACTCATTAAAGTTTTCAAATAATTGCAGTGGAGTAAAAGTACAACATTTCCTCTGAGATGTAGCCTAGTGGAGTAGAAGTAAAAGTACAGAAATTTGGAAATACTCCATTAAAGTAAGTACCTCAAAATCGTACTGAAGTACAGTACTTGAGTTTAGTTACTTTACACCACTGCACTGGCTACCCCACGCACCATCAGAGTTCACTATGCGTCAACGGTTGGTCAATAGGTCTAATACACATTTCAAAGTGACAGCTCTTATTACCATACAACAACTACTATTTTATTGGGCAGCTAATGTAAATTCCATTAAGTCTACTACTCAGTATGCCATGGCCTATATCAGAGACAGCAGCAAAGCAAACTTTATAGTATCTTTAGATCAGATTGGCTACGATCTGATGATCACAAAATAACAACAACCATGCACTGCCTCCCACTTTATTTTACTTGATGTTGTGTGTGTAAATAAACTGTCCTGCAAAAACATTGCATAATTTGACTGCCACTTTTCTTGTTACACCCTGGTTCAGTACCCAAATTGTTTCAGGTCAGGAACTCCCCTAATTTGATTATTACAATTAAATCATTAGTCATGTCCTTCCAGTGTTTGTTATCTCACCACCTAGGATACAGTCATGCCTAACAAAGACCATGGTCTGATCCCTGACTTCAAAGGTGTGAATATCTCTTTGGACAAGGCAAGTTTATTTGTGTCTCACATTTCAACAAGGCAATTCAAAGAGCTTTAGATAAAACATTAAGCATTAAATAAAGAGCATTTAGTGCAATAAAAACTAAAATAAGTAAAATTACAGAAACATATAGAATAAAATTACAGTGCAAATATATATTCTTTTTTTCTGGATGTCTGGATGATACAAGATATAGAACAAGATCAGAAATGTATTTTGGCCATAAACCATTCAATGCTTTATAAACCACCATTTTGAAATAAATTATTTGATATAGTGTATTACATTATTTGACGTAATGTAAGAACACAGTAGCCTGCCATATATGACACCAAGATACACCAAATAACCAAGATATAACTGCAACATAAGACACATTTTCATGCCATGGACCCCCAAAATAGCCTTAGCCTGGTTGCAGCCCCTCATTGCAAAATGGCTTTAGAAAAAATCAGAAATGAACTAGAAAAACTGCTCCTTGGAGCACAGGTCAGGTAGGTTATTGTGGGCCGGCAATGTTCGGAATGACCATTTCGTTTAATGACTATAGAGATCTGTAGGAGTAGGCTACTGTCAAAAAAATGGTTTTGCAAAAATTGGCCTTCTGGTGGCGCTGTAACAGGCCCCCGTTCTGCTCTGGCATCCAGGGAGTGTGTGCTGTGCACAGTTTTGCTGCGATCAAGCCAGCGGTGCCGGAGATTAGCTGTTCACAGACGGTCACACACACGGACGGACGGACGGACGGACGGACGGGTTGCAAAACATCATCTCGGCCATGCCTTCGGCCTGGTGGAGACAATGATGTGACACGTTGTGAGCTTGCAGATCTGCTATTTTCGCTATTTTGGAACATGTTTGCGAAAATTCTGAAATGTCTTACAATAATGACATGCCTACAAAGGGACACCAGGTTGAAACTGCATGGCACAATAACCTTATGAATTGATATTTAAAAAATATCATATTTGGTATGATTTTCTTTTCTCTCACTCTTCCAATTGCTCCCCCCTGGAGGCCCCCACTTTGAGGTATCAGGTTCTGAAATTGGGTTTTTGTTGAGCAAGGCTTCTGCAGGACATCAGAGCTATGCAGGATATTGCCTATAGGTTTACACAAGTGAGCAGAGATCTGGAGGAATTAGGTCACATGGCGTCAGCATCTGGAAAGCCTCCAGTAGCAATGTTTCACTGTCTGGAAAGTGTTTATACGTCCAAGGTCTTTATTGCAGTGACTCTATTGTGATAGAAAGCCAACTTTGCATGGTGGATCCCTGACCTTCTATTCATTAGCTAATGGTGAGGTGGGTCTGTTTAATTATTACACTGTTGTGATTATGCTCAATCTCAATAAGAGGTAGCAAATATGTTGGGATAGTATCCAACTTGGCATGGTCAACATCACTCACTTAGCTTTATTTAGGCATAGCTTAATGTTGAGGTATTGATTTCCTTCAACATTGAAAAAGCTTAACAAAACAAGACAGAGTCTAATAACGGTGTGGTTCCCTGTGCAACTGAAAAGGCTTTCAGACAGTTAGCTGAATTAATTATCCGTTATCTGTCTAAAACCTAAGCCAAAATACATTTTAAAATGACACAAAAACTTCAGTCTTAATTTAGTGGGAGAATTGCATTCCTTCAACCTTTTACATTGAGCTACAGTGATATGCATGCATGCATGAAATCTGTGTGTCTGTGTGTCTGTGTGTCCCCCGCATATCTGAAGAACCGTCTGACCGATCTACTTCAAAATGGAAGTAGATCGGAAACCCGTGCATCGTCAAGAACCTGAGGGAGCGCATTGCCAGGTGGGAAGTTGGTCGGATCAGCGGTTGTCCAGAATCCATCTATAGATACAGGAAATCTGAGTGTGTGTGTGTGTGTCTGTCTGTTAGTGTCCCTTTTATGCCCATATATGGAGATCCCTGATGTCGTCAATATGACGTAGTACTTAGGTCATAGACTGGTTAATTCGTACTGCACTGCACTAAGTAACAGGTAAAGAGTACAGCACTAAGTACTCTGACAAGAGTTACAACAGGTACTGCATAACCTGGAAGGGCATGCGTTCCCAACGGCCATCGCCCCAGTATTGATAAGTATCTACACATTATCAGCTAGAAAGGGGTGCAGAGCGCATCTCTCAGCCAGGCTGGGTGGCCTACCCAGGGCTGTATAAGTCGTGGGTTGCAGCCGTCAGGGGTGTTGTCTTCCTGGAATGACCACTTTGCAGTCTGTCTTTGACTTCACCAGTCTTACGGAACTTGGTCCTAAGTTTGGAAATGGTACCAGGGCTGACAAATAACGCTGCCACTCTGCGTAACGGAACACCAGCTTCCACTTGCCCTTATCCTGAAGGGACAAACGTGGCATCTTTCCATGGGGGCAGTGTTGCTGCTTTGGGCATACACAAACTCAACAAAGTTGCAGGACCCATGCTTAGGTGCGAGTCACACACCAGGAGTATTTTGGCAAATTATGGGGGGGGGGGGGTGTAACAGTGTCAGCTGAGCTGTGTGGTTTGCTGTAATATTGCATGTGGAAGTGTGAGTTGCATTGTGATTGATCTATTCTTATGGGGACAGGGATACAGACCTTTCATACAGCAAGGAATTTAAAAACTGCAACAGTGCCATACATAGCGCCAGGAAGATGCAATAAGAAGTGTGATTTCTAAAATGGATAAGTCCAGTTTGTTCCATATTCTCTTCTCATGCGTTTCCTCTTGAGACAGGAAACGTCTTAAATCCCAAGATTATGCTGGAATGATCCCTGATGGGTGTGAACGCTTGAAACCCATTTAGAGCGTCAAAGCGCTAAATGACTTTCATGGACCCAAACATTTATGGGATACAAGACTAGCACAGTTACAAAAAACATTTACTGTCATTTGCCTTTTAATTTATTTGTGTCATAGCTACATGGATATTATCTGCAATCAGACCTTTTCTATTTCAGGACTTTGTGAAATGTGGAACATACTCCTTTTAATGAAAGGTAATTTGATAATTGGTCACAAGATTTTAACCTCCTTGTTAACCTATGGGGTTGACTTAATTGTCGAAAAATATGTTGCAAATTATGGTTTACTCTAGAGTTTTCAATTCCAAAGTAAGCTATACTGTATTTTCCTCACTGACACCAGGCATAATAGTATTAGCCTACCGTCTTTCTTTTGCTTTCTGCAATGTCTGAAGAAGCCAAACTAAATACGTTTTTCTCTCATATACCTGTACACAAAATGTAACAATAAAGAAGAACCTTGAATTTTGAATGCTTACCAGGCATCTTGAAATGATAATCTACAGTAGGCTCTAGGCTGCTGTGAATGAGTTACAATTCTTAGCCTTCAATATATGTTGACTGTACACAACTCCTAATCCCGGATTATCACTTTATGGGCAGCTATGAGCAGCAGAATTTAGATATATTTTGACTTTGAGTTTTTGTGACTTTTCTTCAGAAGAAAGTGAGGCCCTAAACAGGAACAAAATCCAAAACACTGAAATCCTCTTTTCCATAAAAGAGGATGGAGTGCATTATAGCTTAATTGTCAGTAATAACTTGGGTAATTAGTGGGATGTCTAATTTGCATTCTAAAGTGATTTTGTAATAGCGATCTTCACAGAATGATGTAAGCTGGAGTGAAATGAAACTGCAATGTGGGTGACATCAGTTCTTCTATGTTGTCATGAGCACAACACCAATGAACAACAATAAATTAGACAAATAGTCAGCTGGCTGGTAAATTAAATCAATCAAGTTGTGGTGATAATGGATTTGTATTGAAATATGCATCCATTACGTTGACTTGTTTATGAAGGTGGGACTGGAATGATGCTTGGCTGCAAGATAATCCCCTTTTTGAAGGAAGAAATATACATGTGTAATTATAGTAGTTAGAAAGCAAAACAATGTGACATTTTCTGTTGCTTTAGTGTTGGTGTCATGGGTTGGCTGTTTGCCCTTGCCCTGCTCTTTTCTGCTGTTTTCCCTATAGACATAAATAGGTAGACACTTCATTGACCAGTGACACTGGGCCATTTTTTTTGGTTCATACTACAAAGTTGTGCTGTTTAATTGAAAGTCTGTTTTTGGATTTGGGTTAACAAAATTAAAGATTGATTGAATAAGTTCTGCTTTTGGGTCCAAAACACAACTACCCTTAACAGTTAGGGAAACAGTCATTCACTGTTGTATGCAGAATACAAAATTGAGACCACATGGTTTCATCTGTAATATTTTAACAAATCGAATAAATCATTTAGCCAGATTAGAGCCATGTGATGCTAAGTCTTCTAGAACGAGATATCAATCTATGATCTCAGTTTTAAAAGCCCTGTTGACTAACCGTAGAAAAGAGAATCACAGACTTATTTTAGGGGAAATAATGAGGTGACATGAATAATGGTTTAGCCTTAATTGAAGCTGCACTAGTCCTTGGACTGGAAATCAGGCTGTTGATGTATCTATGAAATCCACAACTGATCTGTTCAAATCTGATGGTGGAAAGAGGTGTGGTGGAAAGATCAGAGGAATGGTGGGAAATGAAATCAATGTTTTCTTTCATTTTCACCCCAGAGTAAGGAAGGTGCATGTCATAATTTTTCTCGGAAGGTATTTAAGAGGGGTGGGGATATAAAGAGGCTCTAAGATAATTACAAATCAAGGGGAACGTTTATTTCTATTTAAAAGAACTAAACAAATGTTATTCTCTCAGAATCAGGACTGCATATTTCTAGTGCGGTCCTGGGTCTTGAGAAGGATGACAGTGCATCTCCTTATTATTATGGTATATAACCATATAATTCAGACCATCTGGGTCCTTGGGGGCAAGAAGGACTCAGGGAAGTGTGATTACTCAATTTTGTCTTCAAAACAAATTCATCTTTGCTGAAGAACATTGCTGTTTCACAGATGTTTAGATTTTTTTTATTGTTTTCTCAAGGGTGAGAATGAATAAACAAACAGAAACTATTGTTCTTTATGCTGATCAGCATTAAAAAATGCTTTACTTTTATTCTCAGTAACTTGAGTTACTGAAATCTCGGATTCATTTTTATCATGTTGACTGACTAGCCATAACCACGTTCAACCTGCAAAATAGGGACGCTATTTGGTAATTAATTACAGGCAAAACCTTTCAGAAATGTATACCATATATAGTTTAACACAAGAGGCATACCAAACTTAGTCATGCTAATATAATTTTGTTTTATGAGCTCAAGGTGTGATAGATTACATAATTGGCCCAAATTCATGACCAAGATTATTTGTTATGATACTTTTGTTCCGTACGTGCAGCCCATGGTGTTATTGTGTTTTTTTAACCCATTCACCAAATCCATCTCTCGGCTCAAGACAATATTAGTATTGTCCCTATATGGCTTTGAAGCCATACAAGCTATGTTTACTCCAGCAGGGCTTCATGACCTTTAGGGATGGACACTCTCTGGGCTTTTCGGGGAAAAGATGACCGCTGACATAAAGTTGGCTTGTTTTTTGCTGCTGGTTAGTACTGTGGCAGCAGACACGATGCACACGTTCCATATGTTTCCAATTATATTCTGCATTTAGAGCTGAAACAATATCTGCTATAGCATCTGTCTGGAAATAAAACAAATCTATCTGAGATTAGATAGGAAGATAAGTTCTTCTCCCTTTGGAGTCAACCACTTAGTGCCCATTCTCTTTCACCTCCTAATCTTCCTTAATATGTATATTGTCCTTCCTTCCTTCCTTCCTTCCTTCCTTCCTTCCTTCCTTCCTTCCTTCCTTCCTTCCTTCCTTCCTTCCTTCCTTCCTTCCTTCCCTCCCTCCCTCCCTCTCTCCCACCCCCAGTCAAGCCCTCCTAAATCCCCCGTAACACACTTAACTATATATGGACATGTTCTTAGGTGGAGAGGTCATGTGAAGTCAAGTTTGACATGGTTAACTCATCTGAAGTACTACTGACAACTGTTTCACCCTCCAGATGCGGTCGTTCTCACCACTGGTGGCACTGATCGTATATCTGTCTGTATTCGCATTTGAACTTGCATGGGGCCTCTGACAACAGGATAACCAAAGAATGCATGACACAAGGACAATTAAATATGAGGTTCAAGGCAGGGGAGGAATCCAACACACCATATCATTTCATAATTTTTTTGCAATAGTAAAGTAATCACAGCCGTATCCATCTTAGGCCGTTACGTTATGCTTGTTAAACCACTTCCAGAGGGAATGCTTAATGTCCAGGGTCTCGCTGTCTCGCTTAATTTGATTATTACTGTGTCATTCCACTCTCCACTCCCGTTGCATCATCCAACACTCGCTTTTCATAGACTTCACCAGGAATTCTGAGGAAGCTATTGAGCTCGTTTTCTTAGACTAGTTCGGTTCACTTAATTTGAAAGGTAATCCGTGTATATAAATTGTGACAGTCCTGAATCTCTATCTCTTCAAATTGCCGTATCCAAATGAAAACATTGCCCCACACGACCCCCATGACCAGAGCTTCCAATGTTAAACCACTGATGTGGCTATAAAGTGGGAAATCCCATTTTTAAGTCATTATCGGGTGATTGTGCAAGCTAAATGCCCACTATGGTTTTCACAGACCATACATAAACATTCTTGAGGATTGCACTGGTTTTAGACTAACAGTAATTTCCTATTAAAAGTGAATCATCACGGGGTTGGGTCTCTGCAGACAAAAGAACACAATCGGTTCCAGTATTCTCCTGGGTATATTGTTTACAGAAACAGTAGAGGACTGATAAATCCCCAAAACAGATGAAAAGAGTTATAATCACAGAGCTAGTATGTATAGATTTCTGACATAGTGTACTTCATACTTAAGTTACTCATCATAAAAAAGGACATCTAAGTTATAGGCTACTGTACAAACTTTATTTTATTATTATCCTCAAACAGTCTGTGTATAAAAAAAAGGTTTATTTTAACAGCATTGTAATTCTTTGACTGCAGACACAGGAGAGTGCATTATGATGCACTGATAAATATTCATTCTCTATCAATTTTGATTCTATGGCAAAGGAAGTTTGAGTGTTGCGATGTTTGTGGAGGTGGTTTATAGGGCCATGTTGTTCTCATGCCCTCTAATGCGTTTTTCCACATCCCCGAACAAGTCCCCTAAGCATTATGGCTTTGAGCAGAATCAGACAAAGGGGATGGATTTCAAAATGTGAAAGGGATTGCACGTACTTTACTTCACGATGTTTCTTGAAATAATTAAAGCATAAAGCCACCCAATTTACATATTTTCTCGTTTCATGAAGCCAGAAACCAAGGCTGTAATCTGCGAGGACATTAAAAAAGCAGGAGGTATGCAGCTGGTTTTGAGACTGTTTTAAGACCAGTCTAGTGTACTGAGACATTTTCAGTGATGACCAAGACCTCATCAGCATTAGAAATGTGTGGAGCTTGAGCCCCTAATCACTCTATCTTTCCTCAAACTATATGACCTCATCTCCCTTAGGGAGGAGCAAGAGGAGGGAGGGAGGGGACGGCAGGAGAAGATGGGGGAGGGAAACAGAAAATGGAGAAAGGAGGCAAGGGGGTTTGATATTGGTTTCCTGGAGAATCTTGCCTTTTGTTTGCTTTACTATAATAGAGTGAACTCCCTCCACTTGGAATCTTTCTTCCAAATATGTTTTTTTCTCTTCTGAATCAAAACGCAGTTTTGAAAAAGCACTACGTCATAGTAGTAGGATGACAGTGAAAATTTCTGACCACATTTCTTGAACCTTAAACCTGAAAGAAGGTTTTTGCACCATAGGATCAGGTTAGGTGAAATATAAAGATGAGAGGTCAACTGACCAACATAGGTAGGTCAACTGACCTACCTATGTTGAATGCACTTATTGTAAGTCGCTTTGGATAAAAGCGTCTGCTAAATGACTGTAATGTAATGTAATGTAATGATAGAATAGAAATAACAACAAAGAGGGCGACATGGAGAGGAGGCAGGCGATGAAGAGGGACCGAGGCAGGGGAATGTCATAGATCCTTAGAAAAGGAAAATATTACAGCTCTCTGCAGGATGGCTGGAAAAGAGGAATGAAGAGAAGTAGGACCCAGCCAGAAGAGACTCCCCAGAGAGAGAGCGAGAGAGAGAGAGAGAGAGAGGGAGAGAAGAGAGAGAGTTTATGGAAAAGAGAATAAAATAGGAATACATCTTTATATTAAAATTGGCTTAAGGGAGGACCGGCCGGCCGTCTTGCTGGCCGGCTGACCACGTCGTCACGCTCATGGCCCCATGACTCAGCCATAACTATATAAGGAGTTCCCATGCAGCTACGCCCAAATATGGAGTGTGTTGTCTAACCTCAATGTGTCGTCATGGCATCAGGCGCAAACAAATCAGTCAGCTCCATATATGGGTACAAAAGGGGGATGCCCATATATGAACATATACTGATGACATCAGCGATCTCCATATATGGGCATAAAAGGGAAAAGGACTTAGAGATACAGAGATCTCCATATATGGGCATATTGGTCGGATCGGCGGTGCGACGTAGGTGTGAGGGCCGCGCATCGGACCTGAACCTCTATAAATGAAAAATAGCAGAGAGCATAAAAAGTGTAGATGACATTTAAGTTAAATATGAAAGCTCAGCAACTTCATTAGTAGACGCCAAACCATTCATTGTGACTAATACTGAATAAGCAAGATGTGGAGTGCAAGAAAAGCAAATATTGAGACAATGCAAGAGAGCAAGAGAGAGGGATAGAGAGAGAGAAAGAAAGAGAGAGAGGAGGAAGAGGAATAGGGGCAGAAGGAGGGGTGTGGGGGATAGCAGCAGAGGGACTGACTCGCAGCTGTGACCTCTTAACTTCCCCTTTTCCTTGTTCCCATGATTACTGTGACTGTATCGTGTTGTGTAAGTGCAGGCTCCTGCTACCCATCACTTCCACACATCAGCAAAATACCTGACCAGCTCTTTCCAACAACTGCCCCTGACTCTAAACCTGTGTTTCAACATCACCCCCCCACCCCCACCCCCACCGCCCTCCCATCCCTCACCGGCTTATCCTGACTGCATTTTACAAACTTTGACTCATTCAGCGTATTCCACAATGTGCCAAAAGCCCGTCCAGACTGTCTCTATAAACCTTGCAGAGACTTTACTGTAGAGAAGGAAACAGAATGAACTGGAGATTGAGAATGGATAATGATGAATGTCTCCTCTTTACTCCAGTCTTTACCCCGTGTGCCCCCCTGCTCCCCCCCCCCCAGATCCCTCCTCGGGATTTCTCCTTGCATCCTGCAAACTGTAACCGTATTTCATAACTTTGGCAAGGACTCTCGAGTAGCCCCTGTGGTCCTCACAGCTGAATCTCACTGGAGCTTTTATAGAGAAGAAAAACCGCTCCGGAGAGGGTAGGTGGGGGGGTGGGGGAGAAGAAGGGTCTCTCATTATTACATGATATATAACACTTTTGGGTCAAGAGACGGTTGTACACAAAGTTTCACAGTTTAGTTTTCAATCTTACTGTCTGTAATGACTGTCTGTACACATGTTGAGATATTCTAGCTAGAGAGAGAACAATCTTTCCAGAAGGCTTTTTCTTGGGGAGGTATGAGGTATTATATATATATATATATATATATATATATATATATATATATATATATGTTGTACAGTTGATATACAGGCTATATGTGATCATGCATTATGTATTAAGTGCTATATTAGCTTCAGGTCAATCTACAGTGCAGAAACCTTCCAACAGCTGTGCTTATGGGTTATGAATGACCTGCTGATGGCGGAAGATGTGGGCTCACTGTCTCTCCTGTTCTTCCTTGACCTGATCATCATTTGACACTGTGTAGATCATTGACGTCCTCCTCCAGTGCTTCCAGAGTACCATCTGACTCTGCCCTGAACTGGTCTCAGTCCTATACCTGTGTGGAAGAGTTGATGTCTCCATGGGAGATTGCAAATCTCAGACACATCTTATCTTCTGTGGTGTGCTCAAGGATCAGTTCTAGGCCCTACCCCTGTACCCCTGTTGGGTGTGTCTGTATAGTTCATGTATCTCGAGAACCATCCAACCGACCAACGTCAAACTTGGCGTGCACGTCGCCAATGACCTGAGGGACTGCCATGCCCGGTGACGAGTCGGTCGGATATAGGCGGTTGTCCAGAACCACCGATACGACCGATATGCCCATGAACTATATGAGCCCCGACTTCAAACTCGATGTGCATATCACAGTCGGATCAGTGGATCTCCCAAAAATATCTATAAAACCACAAATCCCCATAAATGGAGTACACTGAGATATTAGCCTATACACGAATCCACGGAGCGCTGCCCTGTAGGCAACCATTGCTGCGGTGTCAGACTCAGTCAGCTGCAGTCACTGACTGACTGCTCACGTTACTCTTTTCTCTTCTTTTTACTAACTTTTACTAACGCTAACTTTACAAAGATGTACAGAAAATCGGGACGAACCACCTACTGCTCTGTTAACGTCAACAGACGGACAGAACCGCAGCAGCAGCTGACTGACACCGCAGCAATGGTGGCGCCCCCTACAGGGCAGCGCTCCGTGGATTCATGTATATGTTACAGTATGATTGGAGAACCAGTACGATTGAAGAAAGCGCGCTCGTTTTTACCACCCACCCAGCACTAGAGGGAGCCACAAGCCAGGCTTGTGCACAAACATATATGGCCACACACACACACACACAGTCACACACACACACACACACACACACACACACACACACACGCACACACGCGCACGCGCTCATGCTTTTTTTGGTTTATTGAAAGCAGGACTGTTTAGATACTTTTATTGTGTTCTGGCTTTTGTTTTACTTTCTCCCTGACACACACACACACACACACACACACACACACACACACACACACACACACACACACACACAGTGATCCATGAAAAGAACTATTCTGTCCCTATCGGTTTACAAATCAAACGGCGCTGAGTCGACTAGTGGAGCGTCGGCCGGTCAGCGCGGGCACTCGCGCCTCGAGGCGCGAGGGCGCGCTTCCTCGGCCTCAAGCTCCACTAAATCGGCGCGCCTCCGTCATGGACAAGCGTGTGCGTGTGAACGCGTGTTCAGCGTTCCCCTCATAGATATTATGGTTCCCCTAGCGTAGCTTCCTGGTTGCTATGTGGGGGGGAACAACAAAAGACAGGTCCGCTCGGCGCATCAAAGCCCCGCCTCTCCGCGTTCTCCTTCTCCTCCGAGGAGGAGGAGAAGGAGAGAAGGAGAGGACGGGACGGTTTATTACGCGAGGAGGAGGAGGAGGAGGAGGCTCCTCTTCCTCGCGAGCCTCGCGTAATAACCCCCCGCATCGCAGCGCCGTCCTCCTTCTCCTCCTCTCGAGCCTCGCTAATAAACCCTGTCTCGAAAAGCCCCGCCTCGCCCCGAAGGAGCCCCGTGCCTAAAAACGAGCGCTCTGTCTTCAATCGTACTGGTTCTCCAAACGTACTGTGACATATAGACTCCATATTTGGGCATGCCTGATGTGGACCTCCATATGTGGGCATAAAAGGAACACAGACAGACAGATACAGAAATCTCCATTTATGGGCATAAAAGGGACAACATGTATTGCATAACTGAGTGGGACATGCTTTCTCCACTTGCATTGTTCCAGAGTTGTTTCCCATGTCTTGCTTATACCAAAATATTCCTCCGTTTGAAATAATAGTGTCAGAAACATTTTCATCTTCTCAAATACAGAAGGCACACGCTTTTGACATGTGCAAGTTTTTTGTTGCATACCAACGGTAAGCAACTTTGGCACCGCCCTGGCCTGGTCTTATTTGAAATATGTCCATTTCAAATAATAATACACAGAAATAAGCCATAATTGAAACAAAGATATCCCCCATAGGCTAACACTCAGTGTTGTGAAAGCAAACAGCTAAGAGCGCATAATGTTGGTGTTTGATTATACAGCCAACATAGGCTAAACAAGACCCTACACAGAGACAGACTATAGCTTTATTTGCTTATTGAGGGTTTAGCGATCTGTCCCACACAGTAAAGTCCTCTGTGTCAATTTAACCATTTGTAACTCTGAGCGAGTACAAATGTGACCAATCCATTTAGTTACATTTGTAGCCTCTCAGAGTTAAATGAACACAGGATTTACAGTTTATTCCACCCTTCTCTGTTTGCCCTATGGCCTACAATATCCTCTCTTTTAAGATCCGTTTTACTTATCCAGGTTCATACTCTGTCCCTACTGTTTTATTTCCTCTTTTGAATACATTATATTGCTCTCTCACATGCACGGACACGTGTGTGGCACACACACACACACACACACACACACACACACACACACACACACACACACACACACACACACACACACACACACAGAGACACACACACACACACACACACACACACACACACACACACACACACACACACACACACACACACACACACACACACACACACACACACACACACACACACACACACACACAGAGACACACACACACACACACACACACACACACACACACACACACACACACACACACACACACACACACACACACACACACACACACACACACACACACACACACACACACACACACACACACACACACAAATGGAGATTGAGAATAAGAATGAATGTCTCATCTTTACTCCAGTCTTTACCCCATGTGCCCCCCTGCATATATATCTATCAAGCACATTTCAATGCTGAAATTCAGTGTTAACAAGAAAACAAATGATGTCTTATGTGTTCGTGTGTATCTAAAGGGTGCATACGCTCATGCACAGGGCTGTGCAGAGACCACTGGAGGGGCAGGTGCTCAAAGATCATAAAAGGGCACAATGCCAATTCTTGGGAGGAACTTTTTGGGGGTCTCTCGTGCCATTTCAAACCAGACATGTAATGCATAATGGAAGCAAGATGTTCCACAAAAACTTGGCTCATGTTTTTTACCCTGGGTTATCTCCTCTGCCTCCTTCATCTCTACCAAAAACAGCCTAATATGTTCACTTAAAAAAAGACTAAAGCCGGCCCAGGAGCCAGTTTACTTAATTATCACATTGATTGGAAATAGGGGGAAACAATTAGCCTTAGGCCTTTTCTGCCTTTATTGATAGGTATACAGTAGACTGACAGGAAATGGGGAGAGAGATGGGGGGGGTGACACGCAGCAAAGTCGTCTGGATTCGGGACTCGAACCCGCAACTGGATTACCAGCCTAGGTGCCCAGACGGCTATGCAAGCCGCCCGGGCCGATACTGTGCTTTTAAATGTTATTAGTAAAGTATTCTATTCTATTCTATTCTATTCTACACACACACATAGACCCTCTTACTTTAACCCCACCACCTCCGTTCCCCTACAACCCACGGCCCATTTTCATCCACCTTCTTCCTCTGTTGCTGATCGCTGTTTTCTTCTCTTTCATTACATCTGTCTATCAACCCCTCGCTCTTCACTAAACAAACGTGCACATGATGTCAACACAGCAGCATTTGGTTTATCTCTCGTGACAGCCCATAATGCACTTGGGCAGCCCCCCCCCCCAGGGATCTAATGCTAGAAGGAAGGAAGCATGTAAGCAAACCTAGTGGCACACTGTGTGTGTGTGTGTGTGTGTGTGTGTGTGTGTGTGTGTGTGTGTGTGTGTGTGTGTGTGTGTGTGTGTGTGTGTGTGTGTGTGTGTGTGTGTGTGTGTGTTCGTGCGTCCCACAGATAAGGATAGTCTGCTATGGGACCAAGTGTCGACCAACAGGAAGTAAAATTATATTTGGACCCCCCCTACACACACACTACTCACACAAATGCAAGTGATTTTTCTAAAGCGTCTCGCCGCCGATTCAACGTACTGAATTGGACAATCGGCCGGGCCTGCAAAACTACCAGACTACCAGTGATGGTGCGGAACACATCTCATATTATACAACCGATTTTCGGGCACACACACCAATTGACAGTCAGGACCTCGAGACCCAAAAGAAAGATTTGTTGTCTACCCGGGACCCAAACTTAAAACATACATTATGAATTATAACCACTTATGAAAATACTTTATGAATTTTAAGCCTTTTTCAAAAACAGCAAAAATAGCTCAATACAAGCCCACAATGCATTGCAATGTGATCCGCTATTTTCACTATTTTTGTTATTGAAAACTTCTGAAAATCGAATTAAAGGCCGGATTTGTTTTGTTTGGTAAAAAGAAAAAAGAGAGATTTACTCATGACCCATAAAATGGGTCACACTGCCTTAAGGAATAATGCAAATTGCAAGTTAATAGTTTCTTTATGTTTTACACTCCCAGAGTTAAATTAACACATGAGGATTTGGCAGTGTGAATGTTTATCTCATCTTCTTATCTTACGTATTAGAGCTGAGTGCTGAGCTCAGGCGTTTATCGGTCCATTTGCTAACATTTGTACACTCACATAGTTAAATGAACACTCAGGGGTTTGATGATCTTATAATGCTATTGTTTTGGGCCATTTTCAAAATGATCATAGTATTTCGCAAGCTGTTTTTCTCAGTTCCAAGGTGTTGTAATTCTTGAAGTGCGTCAAAGGGGTCCATGATTAATAACGACGGGAAATGTTGTTTTGAAATTGAGCCTGCATATTGCTGACATTTAGGAACCTTCTGAGAAATGGAGTATCTTACAGTAAGTTACTTTGTGGTGGCCAAAAACAAATACCGACGACAAATACCCCAAAACAACGATGCGATACGATGTTTGTGGTGTTGCTAGCTCCACTGTCACGCTGCAGTATGTACACAGGCATGTATGGATTAAATACATTAATTGAAAACATTAATTAATAGCAGATATACAAGCTCATAGCGCGGCACTCGGTGTCACGCTACGAGCTTGTAGATCTGCTATTTTTGAAAATTTTTGAAAATGTGTGCAAATCTTTGAACATGCATTTTTTAAAGCAAACATTTCTCAAATATTTTGTTCCAGTTACAAATGTTCGCTTTAAAAAATATATATTCAAAGATTTGCACAAATCACGATTATCAAAAAATAGCAGATCAACAAGCTCATACAAGCTCATAGCGTGGCACTCGGTGTCAGCTTGTATATCTGTGACACAGATGTCTTCCCCTGCAGCTGTGCCTTGGGTTGGCTCCTACAGTATCAGTGGGCTCGCCAATGTCGCCATCAGTTCCAGGTGCCTGACACAGTGCCCACCCAGCCTCATTCTTCTCTCTCTGACCTCGTCTGTGACCCGCGGGAGGCCGCTGTAGAGGTCCATGTTTCTAATGTGGATCTAACTTCTAACGTGTCAGTTTGGGATCCAGGAGGGAGAATCCGAGATAGAGCACCTCTGTTTCCCAGGCAGGCGGGCCTCTCTACCCATTCAGCTATGGTCGCCCCACATTCATAAGTGGATCATAGCCTGCAGGTAGAGAGATGTATGCCCTTGGTCACCTTGTGCAGGTCATCGTCACCAGTGATTTGAATTGGAGCCAGTGAAGGGAGCGCAGAAGTGGTGCGATGTGAACATTTTGGAAGACTGAAAATCAGGTTTGCTACAGCATTCTTTAAGAGAGCATACCAGCAGACCAGCAAGGAGAGTTTCAGTAGTCAGGCCTGGAGATGACTGAGGCGCTGGGCAGACTCCTTCGTTATGAAGGGTTTGATGACTGTGATCCCTCACACACTATACAACATCTGGAAGATACAACGTACAGTGCAAGGGTTGAATGGCTAAGATTGGAACACATGTACCTATGAGGACATTTTTGGACTGTACTTGCTCCTTGCTCTTGTTTAATCCAAAGTTTAGTCTGTAGATTAGTCTCTTTGTCGTAATTACATTGCAGGGAAACACAACAAAACATAGCCAAACATTTTACATAAACATTTTCTCAGAATAACTTGGGCACCCATTTTTATTCTCTCTGTAGCCTACCTAATTTTGGGTCTGAACTTAGCCCTCGTGGATATTTTATACAGTTAATAACATAACACAGCCATAGAATAGGTGTGATTAATTACCTCATACCAACGCAACTCACCTGTCAATTTGTGCCCCAATTTGTGTTAATTTAAGGAAGTTTAGACGTGTAGTGCGGCTGTGAATGCAGCCTCATTGCGTTCCGAGAGTGTGGTCCATGTTGCTTGTGGAAAAGTATAGATATTTGACTAAATACACGTTTTGTGCCACTTTCAGATGGATTTGAAACTAGGTGACCACCGGAGCTCCAAGTTGCAGTAATTCATTATTGGAGAGGGTGAGTACATCCCGTATAGAGCGCTACAAATTAGAATTCTACCGAGATGACTCCCTCCACGGCAATGCACCAAGAGTTCTGCAGCTGTGTTATGGATTGGAATAAATGAAATGTAGCTATGGAATATTAGACATTCTAGGACAGTCCCAATAACTCACAGACTGAACTAACTGTCTAAAATATTGTGTTGGGGCCCAACATACTACTGCGACGTACAGGCTTTGGTAGGATTTATTGTTCTATCTCTAAAAGAAAGAAAACATACCTTCATTTTTTCTTTTTGTTCACAAATATCTTTTACTAGAGATAGTTTTGTGAGTGATGAACGAGTGATGAAAAACGTCTGACTTTGCAAATGGGTGGCAGAAAAATGTCAGCCAGAACGAACCTAGTGTGTGCTTTTTGTTTAGACATGAGGCCCAACAATGACCAGCGTGCCCTTGCTGTCCCCTGTCTGACCTGGACATAATGAACAGCCCAATTTGCATGAAGGTCACAGAGCGGCAACTGATGTTAGCACCAAAGAATTCTACCATGATGACAGGTTGCCAACAGACAGCTTTTTGTTTAAGTCGTTTCATTTACATTTCTGGATCCATTGAAAAAAGGGGAATTTCCTTTTTTCAAATATACATTTTAAAAACAGGAACGGTTACAGTAATATGGGTGGAGATATGTTTCATTTCACTTTATATTTCACAAGAAGTGGACTAGCTTCCCCTTCTAAACTGTCATAACAAATATGCATTCAAGTTGGAGAGTCAACAGGCCAGGGCATCATGTACGATGTACCATGTACTTCCAACATTGTGGGTTCCTGTGTCTTCCACAAGCTTTCCACAAGAGAGCATATATGGGCTTAATATGGCCTATATGTACCCAACATTAAGCCCGACTTTGTCGTAAGGCTCTTGTTGAAGTGTGCTTTGTCGCGCGCTGAAGATAATCTAAGCTAGATCGGTTATTTTTGGCACACAACTCCGTCATTTGACAGAGTACGCTATAAATTAAGCATTCATCTTTCTCATTATGTTTCAATCGCCTGCCACTATTTATCACTATAGTAGAAAGGCTATAAAATACTTTTATGGGGAGGGATGTGCACAGGGGGGCCAGTATTCACATCACAGTCGGAAGTCTACACGAAGATATAATTCTAAAGTTAGAGTGGGTATCCATGGTTACTCCATAACACTGGTCGGGAATCCCACAGTCATAACTCGATTGTGGGATGGGAGGGAGAGAGAGAGAGAGAGAGAAAGAGAGAGAGAGAGAGAGAGAAAGAGAGGGGGGGGGGTGGTAATATGAGAGAGGGGGTGGACACATGAAGGAGAGAGAATCATTATCATCATCATTACCACACAGATGTGTGTGCTGTTGGCTGAGTCACTACGGAATCACAGAGTATGTAGAGAGAGTGCAAGGAAAGCGTAGGGAGAGAGAGTCACTTACCTCAGACGTTTGAGTCAGAAAGAGTCAGGTTCTAATTAGAACTATCTACTAGCTACAGACGTTTGGGAAGAAAGTGTTTGGATGTGTGTGTGTGTGTGTGTGTGTGTGTGTGTGTGTGTGTGTTCTTTATATGGTCCCTCTAATTAAAAGGAGATGATGGATGTGTGTGTGTGTGTGTGTGTGTGTGTGTGTGTGTGTGTGTGTGTGTGTGTGTGTGTGTGTGTGTGTGTGTGTGTGTGTGTGTGTGTGTGTGTGTGTGTGTGTGTGTGTGTGTGTGTGCGTGTCTGCCTGCGGGGGGTGGGGGGGTGGTTGAGGGTATAGAGACGAGAGAGCAGCCGTGTGCATGTGTGTGTGAGTGTCGTGAGCATGAAAAAAAAGCCACGCAAAAAGTTACAGTATATAGTGGTGTGATGACACTACATTGTGCACTGGGACCAGAGGTTGAGGAACGTCTTCCTCTCTCACATGAGGTTTTTCCATCCCTCAGCCACAAGGGAAAAACTGGGTAAAGCAGGACCCTAAAGGACATAACAAAACGGATGATGACGAACATGAAAAACAGGGAAAAACTGGTTAAAGCAGGACCCTAAAGGACATAACAAAACGGATGATGATCCACATGAGCTCTCTGTTGGTTTATTGTCCTCTGAACTTGTCACTGACCAACCAGGTTTTTTTTTTTACACCCTGAAATTTGGCAGAGAGAGCTGTAAACAACATATCCCATGTCACAATGCAAACCCTGTGCAGTACACACTGTATGGATGTGTTTGTCAACAGGGTTTGATGTGTAAAAAAATAAATGACAAGGGTACATTTTATTAACCACTTAAGCCCTATATACTTCGCCATACAACAAATAGCTAAAATAGCCGATCAACAAGCTCACAACTTTCAAAAAGCACAGGCATGGATATATGCCCCCCAGCAAATCGAACCCTGCCTGTAAATCTAACTACCGGAATTAGTAATATGCAGACGCAATGGTATGTTGGAATTTATTGAGACTTGGTTGTAAAATCCAATAGATTTCCCTATACAGTGAAAAACCTGTGTAACTCAGCAAGTGTAAAAAGGGACCAGTAATACAATTATCCAATTGGAGTGGTAGACATTGGTAAGCTTTGTGTTAAAGACTTTTCATATGATATATGAAAACCCCAGTAGCAGCACTTTAGTCTTAATCTTTAAGACTTTAACAATCCTACTGAGTTGTGCAACATGATCCAAAAGCACTGGGTCCAAGATGTAATTGATTCCAACTGCATGCTATTGTACTTTGGAACCGATATCATGACATATTCCTGGCTGATTCCTTGAGCCTTTTCTGACTGGAATGGGTCATCATGAATTCCAGTAACTGTGTGTGTGTGTGTGTATCTGAGTGGTACATATGGTATGGTATACCAGTACGTAACCATACGGAATGTTCCTATTTTATTTTGTTGGTGAAACATTTTTACAAGTACGTCCATATCCTGTCTCCCCAACCCCCCTCGTGCCCTAAGGTCCTCTGGTGGGGCGCTACTAAAAAGGTCCCTAAAGCTCACCTGCTAACAAAGGGTGACTGGGCGTTTGCTATCCAAGCCAGACTATGGAATGTCCTACCCAAGTCAATTCGGCAAGCTGACACCATCGCATCTTTTAAATCGCTTCAGAAAAGCCTTTGACTATAAACCATCCTCTCGCTATAGTATCTATTTCTTTTGCCTGCTTCTTTTAGTTTTTGGTATTATCTTCTTGTTGTTTTGGTATTGCCACTCATTTGTTGAATTATAATTGCCGAATTTTGCTCTAGTTCCTGTGTTACTTTTTTTTAAGCACTCCTATATTTTTGTGTTCCCTTTTTATGTTTTATTTAGTTATTTTAATCTGTGTGATGTTGTGCAACACTTTGTAACCTCTGTTTAGAAAAGAGTTATGCACTAAAGTCATTATTATCATTATATGGAGTGAGGAGCTAGGTTAAGTCAACAGTGCAGAGAGGCTCGCTCCAAGCTGGGGTGGAGCATTTCCATTCTGGACCTGGTCTTATACATTTATTTCCCCTATAGACAGTCTGTTAGGACCTCAGTGAGTTAAGCCGAAGTGAAGAGAGTAAGTACTGGCATTTCTTATGTCATTGTTATATTGAGTCTTACTCAACAAAAACAATTCTGTTGCTTACTCATTTTTAGTCCGATTCTTTTCTTCCCTTCGTTGTTTGGGTGGTTTCCTGTTTCTGGGCATTTAGGCATCAAAACCACTGTCATGCGTGGTTGTTTTGGTTTTGGTCTTTAGTAAGCGGCAGATATGTGGTTATTCTTCCATGGGAACATTAATGTAGGGATTGGGAAACATTTAATTATGGGTGAAATCTGAAACAATCATGGATAACTCACCAGACTCTAATCTACAATTTGTCCAGCTTTGTAACTTCTAATCATGCAACAAAAATCACCTAATCTCGATATCATAAACGCGATCGCATCATAAACAGTTAATTACATGACCCTGGTTTGCTGCACATTGACGGTAAGCTGCCACCCCCCACCTGCTTTTACCCCTATCTGCTGTTGCATAACAGTGTGATTGAGTCAATCTGGTCTGAGTGGAAACCAGTAAATGAAAACAGACTGGGAAATACAAACGCACGCACGCACACACGCACGCACACCAACTCCCAGATGGTTCCTTATAGCAGACTACATGGTCAGCAACTCCAGTATCCTTGTAAAGTCATCAGCTGGGTTGTACATACCATAGCACCAAGGAATCCAGTGAGCATATGGATGTCCACGCGTGCTTTCGCATGTGTTTATGTGTGTGTGTGTTTACCTGTGCCTGCCCTGCATGTGGTTTTGCACTTCAGTGCACGCGACATGCTGGCTGTGCTCGTGCACGTGCGTGTGTTCACGCGTGTGCGCTTGTGTGTGCATGCTCGCTAATAATAATAATAATAATAATAATAACAACTGATAAAGTTACAAATTGCTTTACATAAAAATTTAATAAATAAATAAAATCAGAATAAATTTATACAGCATAAAGTGCAGTGAGAAATAAAATATCAAGAGAATGAAAAATGTCAAAAAGTTTTATTAGGGAAAGGCCTTTCAATAAAAGAACCTTTTAAAGAAAGGATTTGAAAGAAGACAGTTATTCTCAGCCTCTACTCAGGAAAATCAAGCAGGTTCCTGCCCGAAGTCCTCAGGCTGCACAAGCTCATACGGGATTAATACAGAAATCTCCATATATGGGCATGAAAGGGACTCAGACAGACGGGTACAATGGGTACTCTGACACAGGTACAATGGTTAATGCATAACCGGGTGGAGCATGCATTTCCAACTTGCATCTTTCCCGAGTAGGCCAGTCTGTTTAATTTCCTTTCATATGTCTGCATGAAAGTCATATGGCTATCTTTGATGATAGACAGGATTTGAACCTTGTACACCAGCTGAAACATTTCACTGAACCTGAGGAATTGTGTGTGTGTGTGTGTGTGTGTGTGTGTGTGTGTGTGTGTGTGTGCGTGTGCGTGTGCATGTGCGTGCATGTGCGTGTGCGTACATGCGCGCCTGCACGTGTGTGTGTATGTAGGGTTGGCCGTAGTCTTACACAGGGCTACTTTATTAGCAGGGCCTCTGTTCCCTTGCTACCTGTCCATTGAACCAAGAATGATAAAATCAGGTCAAACCTTTTGATGTTGTGCGCTGACTTGCCCTTGCCCCATATCTGCTGTTTTATCACAACACAGGATCCACTGTTTTGCCCACGAAAGCAGAGTGCAGCCCTTAGTCATAGTTGATTCATTTTCAGGATAGTAGTCAGTGAAGGGGAGCAAGTGATACCATAGCATATAGCTGGAGTTAATATCACTCAGGTTACGAATAACAAGTTCCATCAGGATAACGCAAACTTATCATCGTGCAAGCTGCTGCGACCACTTTATGATACACAGCTCCTGTGTGTCTGACAATAGAAAACTCTCAGCAGGTTGAGTGCTAGCTTGTCCATGCCTCCCCATAGATTATGATCAGTTTTGTCTGGCGTTGTTTTCATAGCAGCTCAGAAACACATGGAACGTATTCTTGAACGAGACGCAGGGCAGAAAGCGACCTTTATATGAAGACATTTTTCTTTATGCAAAGACTAACCGTAAAATCTGCTTCCGTTCTTAACTTCTTACCAAACTCAAGACGGGTTTGCGGTTTGACAACCTGGTATAACTTTCTGTCTATGGCATTGAGGATGATTCAGGAGTAATTACACATAGCTGGCAGGGAAATGATGATGATAATGACGATGATGACAGGTAGCTCTACCCCCCCCCCCCCTCTCTCTTTCTTCCACCACCTATATGTATTACCTATGGGGTGACATAAGGGTCAACCACACATACATCGCATCTCTTATGACCTTATAACTCACAAAAACATGTTTCTAAGTGAGATTTCTGAGAGGAGAGTAAAATATCAGAACTTTCTTTTATGTGGCTACTCTCTGTTGCCACTTTTATTCAGATTGAGAGCAGTTGGAGTTCCTGTTAGAATTGGTTCTCCTCAAAGGAGAGACAGAGTGACTAAGAAAAACATGGTCAGGCTGACACTGAGCACTAATAGTAGTTTCCTATCCAACAACCTATCTTTACTTTACGGTCAGTAAACCAAATCTGGTACACAATAGTTTTATATTGTTTGTCATGTTATCAACGCCAGGGTTAATGTTAGCAGTTAAAATTAGCAGCACTAACCACAAATACTGTACCTACAGTCTGTGTTTCTCTATGTATCTGCTGTTATAGCAAGTAACCTGAAACATCAATGGACTGCATACAGACAAACAGGAAACGGGTGGAATAATGGGCTAGAGGTTTTAAAATGTGTGTAAAAACAATGATTCACATCACCACCCAACGTCCACACATTCTGGAGACCTTACCATAACCCTACCATAGATGGACATATTTTCTGCTTGTGTGTGTGTGTGTGTGTGTGTGTGTGTGTGTGTGTGTGTGTGTGCGTGTGTGCGTGTGTGCGTGTGTGCGTGTGTGCGTGTGTGTGTGTGCGTGTATGCGTGTGCGTGTGCGTGTGCGTGCGTGCGTGCGTGCGTGCGTGCGTGCGTGCGTGCGTGCGTGCGTGCGTGCGTGCGTGCGTGCGTGCGTGCGTGCGTGCGTGCGTGCGTGCGTGCGTGCGTGCGTGCGTGCGTTTGTGTATTGAGCCAAACATAACTAACAGTGTGGGTGTTGGGTGACTTTGTGTAACATACCAGGTTTTTTTTAGGACTATAATATGACACGTTTCTTACTAACAGCTTTACAACAATAAAACAATATACTTTCTGAGTTCATTCCATCCTGTTTCAGGCAACAGCAATGATCATTAAAAAAAATATTAGACAAAACCACCATTGATATAAATAAAACAACTCTTTATAAGTGTGAGTGCAGAACGTGGGCTCCATCCCTGTTTGAACCCAAACTGTGACCACACTGTCCTCTCCTTGTTTGTCCCTCTAGTCTTGAGCGGGGGTTCCCAAACGTTTTCTGCTCCCGAAATAGAACTTTGGACTCTCTCCGAGACCCCAAAAACATATCATGAATTAACCACCTAATAGTCCAGGCAAACTAGCATTTCACATCAAAGTAATTGTAACAGATTATTTTTCACCATACATCATTTCTATGAGGTGTCCAGAACATACAGAAAGAAATAGTTGTGGAAATATGTTTAATTGGCATCAATTCAAGATGTCCTCCAATTATTGTCAAAAAGCCATATAGTATAGAGATGCACATGCCAAAAAAACATGGACTCCCTTGCACTTCAGTCAGGGTATTTTATCTTAATTCCTCACCTCAAAATGTATTTGGAAGTAAATTGAAATCTCAGGAATGAAAATTGGATTCACCATAATTTTATGTCTTTTTGACAATAATTGGTGGACATCTTGGATTGATGCCAATTAAACATATTTCCGCAACTAGGATTTCTTAGGACTTTTAGTATGTTGTTCTGGTGACTTCATAGAAATGGTCTGTGAAGAAAAGAATTCTGTTACAATTACTTAGATTGTGAGGTCCAAAATTAGCTAGTTTGCCTGGACTATAAACCCTATGTAAAAAATACCCCAAATGGCAGATCTATAAGCTCACAGCACGTCGCATCGGGATGCATTGTGAGCTTGTAGATCTGCTATTTTTGAAAAATCTAGCAAATTGAATTATTAGGAACAATTCTGTAAATCTTTAGAATTAAAAAATATATATTTATTTATGCATTTATTTATTTGAAGATTTCTGAAAGGTTTTAGATTTTTTCCTTTTTCTGAGTTTAAACAACTGGATATTTATTTGGGGCCCATGAAAACGGGTATGTGACTCAAAATGGGTCATAACAACCTTCTATTTGGAAAACACTGGTCTAGAGTGTCTCCAAAAGAGGTGTGAGAACCTCACGGATGGAAGCAGGAGACATGGGAACATTTTGTGGCACAACTCCATGAAGGTTTAGAAGCACGCAAAATTCCTGAGTCAATTTAACTCAGAGAGTGTGCAAAATGGAACCAAATGGACCCGTACGGGTCCATTGGGTTCCATTTGCACACTCTCTGAGTTACAAACGGGATAAATTAACACTGAGGATTTTACTGTGTACACAAAAACACTCACACGGACAGCTATTAATTATGTAAGCATTTTCAGGAAAGTTATTCTGACTCACATGCATTCCACTTCCATCCCTGTTTTTCAGACCAAGTTCTGGTCGTCGTTCACACCCTTTCTCACATACATTATATTTGCCTTTCTCTAACAAAATGTTTCTCCCTCACTTGGCGCCCCGTTTTAGTAATATCATGATTTAACATCAGAAAACGTTTGCTTTTCCCCCTCTCTGATCTTTCTCCTCTCCCTCCCTTTTTGTACATAGATAACATTTAAATTTGATCTTGTCTATATTTACGAGAATCTTCCACTCAGAACTTTTTTCTTTATCACTTATGCATTAATACACATCGATGGCCAAAACGCAAAACCTCCTATCTGAAAAATTTACATTGTTGGGAAAATGAAAAGGAAAACTACAAAATGTTGTATCTTTTTTGCCCAATGCTATTTTTTTATGATACCCATCACATAATTCACCGTTTCTGTATTTCTGGATTATATTACAATATTATATGTTAATTACACTGATCTCATATTGCAAATGCAGATAGGAGGTTTTTCCCTACTTTTCCTGGATAATTCTGCAGATAGGAGCTTTTGCACTGTGATGTTAAGTGATTGCATAACTAAATAATGATAAATAGTACAGGCTGTAAATACATACATTTACAGCTGCAAACAGTTGCATCAGTGGTGTGGTCTAGGTTTGTTTTCTGAGGTATACAATAATCATTCCCTGCACGAGATGCGCGTGGTCGTGGGTATACGCTAGCGCATTTTCAATGGATGAAATGGTTAGTAGACTGTATACGCTTTTTTCCAAAAACAACAATTAGGTGGACTACAAAACAACTGGCCCAGGCACCCCTCGACATAATCCCCCCTATACCCTCAACTCCACCACCTGAAATACCCCCCCACTCCCACAACCCCCATTCCCCCCAACCAGCACAACACATCCCCCAAACCCCACCCACCCAAACCCTCATGCCCTCCAACTTCCGTAACTCATACAACTGGATCACCAACCTTGTGTCCGGTGTGGATAGTGGAATAGTATTTAAGATCATTGAATGTCTTAAAGAGCCTATAAGCAAGGAGGAAAGACGGATGCCTTGACCCTTCCTATGAATTGAATACCAAGGCCCTCATTGGAAACAAGTCCGCAAGGACTTTTATGAACGGACCTGTTAGACAAACTATTTTAAATGTAACTGCTGTTTTACATTTTTTGCCTAATAAAATATTCAATCAATCAATCAAAAACCCTAGAATCACCACAGCCAGGGAGGAGATGAGAGCAGCACACAGGGACTTTGTCACTGACCAAAAAGGAGAGGGTCTGAGGGAGGAATATAAGCGGAGGAAGGAGGAGCTATATCAAGTGTATGCTACTGGAACAACAGGAGCTGACCCAAAAGATCAGGGACATTAAAGAGGTGCATGTTAACCAGAAACATGGCAAGAGCTGGAAGCTCATCAATGACATTTCTGGCAGAAGCTCTTCTCAGACTTCCAAGATCTAGGGAGAAAGTGCAGAGCAACGAGTTGAAACATGGTACCAGCACTTCAAAACACTCCTAGGAAATCCTCCTTCAACCGAAGAAGAGGATGATCCGATGCTCCTGTCTTCCATAACCTTCCCAAACCAGACGGTTCACCATGGATGAGTACCAGAGGGCCAAGGCTACTATCAAGTGAGGCAAGAGCTGCGGGGAAGATGGAGTGACAGCAGAGGTTCTGATGTATGTGCCCATAGACGAGGTGGTGTTGGATTTTATCAAGCACACACGTCTAGCAAGCTGCCGAAGCTGTGGAGCAAAATGATCATCGATCCAGTACCAAAGTCAGGCAAACTCACCAAGGCATTAGCCTGAGCTCACAAGTTGCCAAGACGGCTAACAGGAAGATCCTCAACCATCTTAGACCCATCTTAGACCCTGTAATGACAAACTCGGGCAGATACTGGTGCTGAGGAGGATACTGGAAGGAGTAAGGAGCGGAATCTTTCAGTGGTGATCACCTTCATGACTTCCAAAAGGCTTTTGGCACCATCCACCGGGGAATCTGATGAACATTCTCCGGGCCTATGGAGTTCCTGAGAAGATGGTTCAGATGATGGAGACAAGCTACTCGAGGCAGTCCAGGACTTCTAATAACCTGGGCCTGGACTGCATCAATGGAACAGGACCTGAAGGTCCGGGGGGCACTTGACTGGAATGCCTTGCATGGGATGAGGAGAGTGTGGAAATCAGACACGGGAGAAGAACTCAAGAGGCGGCTGTTCGTATAGCTACAGTGGAGTCAGTACTGCTGTATGGGGCTGAGACATGGACCGTCACAGCACAACAGGAAAGGGCCTTGGATGGAGTCTACACAAGAATGCTATGTATGGCACTAGGAGTCACATGGACGGACCACATCAGAAATGTGGTCCTCTACAGGAACCTACCATGGGTCACAGACAAAGTCAGAGAGAGAAGAATGAGGCAGGGCACTGCGTCAGGGACCCATAACTAGTGGCAAGCAAACTAACACTATGAGAGCCAACCCAGGGCAAAGCCAGGAGAGACAAGAAGTGCACCACCTACGTAGATGCACTTCGGCGTAACAGCTTAGCCAACAATGCTGTAGAGCTCAAGACCCTGATGCTAGATAGGAGAGTGTGGAGGGCGATTCAGGAGTCCCAAGTTGGTGTTGGCTAGACCACACTCACACATCGCCTCGCAAAGACCCTATTCTATATGATCCGGCCTAACTGACCCATGCCCCCCTCAACATAATCCCCCCCATACCCTCTACCCCCAACTCCACCACCTGCAATACTCCCCCACTCCCACAACCCCCCCCCCCCAACTGCCAGCCCACACCTCTCCACCTCCATAACTCAAAACCCCATCCCACTTCAGTGGTCCCGAGTTGGTGTTGGCTAGACCACACTCTCGCATCGCAAAGACCCTATCCTGTGTGATCCGGCCTATCTGGCCTATGCCCCCCTGAACATAATCCCCCCCATACCCTATACCCCCCAACTCCACCTACTGCAATACTCCCCCACTCCCACAACCCCCCCCCCCCAAGTGCCAGCCCACACCTCTCCACCTCCCTAGCTCAAAACCCCATCCCACTTCAGGAGTCCTGAGTTGGTGTTGGCTAGACCACTATTTCGCATCACAAAGACCCTATCCTGTATGATCCGGCCTAACTGGCCTATGCCCCCCTCAACATAATCCCCCCCATTCCCTCTACCCCCCCAACTCCACCACCTGCAATACTCCCCCACTCCCACAACCCCCCCCCCCCAACTGCCAGCCCACACCTCTCCACCTCCCTAACTCAAAACCCCATCCCACTTCAGGAGTCCTGAGTTGGTGTTGGCTAGACCACACTTTCGCATCACAAAGACCCTATCCTGTATGATCCGGCCTAACTGGCCTATGACCCCCTAAACATAATCCCCCCCATACCCTCTACCCCCCAACTCCACCACCTGCAATACTCCCCCACTCCCACAAACCCCATACCCCCCAACTGCCAGCCCACACCTCACAACCCCCATAACTCAAAACCCCATCCCACCCCATACCCTCATACCCCCAAATCCCACCCAACCCATTACCCCCACTCCCAGAACCCCCGGTCCCCATACCCCCCCAACCGCCACCCACACCCTATAACTCCAACCCCCATCCCACCCCCATACCCTCATACCCCCCAACCGACACACCACAATATTTTCACAGGGTTGTTGGCTGCCACGGTGTTCACATGTGATTTTGATCTGCAATTAATAAAAAATCACGACAATGACGTTCACATTTAAGCAGCAATGACCACCTCTAACCACAAGTTCAAAATGTTCAATGCCAAAACCTCCTATCTATACCTAAGAATGACCTCCTATCTACATAGATGCACATAGGAGGTTTTTACCTAGAAATAGTTAGGCTTACAAACAAACATTATTTTAGTTATATAATGCTTTTTTATGCTCATTTTGAGATCAAGACATTCTACAGTACTGTATCAAGTATTACCATTAATTTTTTTTATCAACTCACACTCTTGGTGTGATAAAAGTGTCACCACCTGACACTAATCATTAGCAATCAACAAGGCAATGCAATTAACTTGACAGAGTTACTAACAAATACTTAACTAGTAAGGGGGGAAGACACTTTTTATTTTGAAAATAATAGATGACTACAAACTGAAAGACATTTAGACGGTCTACATAACATAGAATTCCCAAGTTTCAGCTCTGTCTGCTGCTCAACTAGTGCTGGTGCAGATAAGAGGTTTTGCGCTTCAACATTTTAGCACTAATTGGCACTGAACAAGATAGGAGGTTTTAGTCAAATGACTTTTTCTGACAAAATGAGAGGCGGGACTATCTTGCAGACAGACTGAGCATGTGCAGCATAGCCTATAGTCCTCATCCACAGTGAAATCCGAAAATCATGAAATTTGCACAGGAGGTTTTGCATTTTGGCCATCGACATATATTGTATATTATATGTTATGAAATTGGATGGTCAAATCACAAAATCTGACTGGTTGAACGGTGGGATATGCCATATATAAACATACATATGCCATATATAAACATATTTTTTTTATTCCAATGAGCACAGGCAGCAATCTGAATAAAAGATACCCTAAGGACATTTCTGTGAATGCCCATGATTCTTCTTATCCTTTGAAAGATCTCTTCTGAACTGCACCCGGTAAAGTAATTGCTTGAAGAAATTTTAGTTGTCATTCTCTTTGTTGTATCATAACCATATACCACGGCTATGAAGTCTGCCTTTCTACCGTTCCCTCGGCAGCTAAGAAAAATACTAAAAGAGCAATGGCGGCTTGTCTGGAAACAAGTACCAGTATTCGGGAGCTTTCATGCAGTTATAGCAACCACCTAGTTTGTGCAGGTAGGTCGTACCACGGTGATGAGTTGGGAAAAATCATTTTGACACGGTAGGGCTCCCCAGTCGTGTCGCATATTGATGAGGACATAATGAATTACAGTTCCAAGCCTATCAGTATGAAACTATAGAATGGCGCTGAGTCGGCAGAAGTGAACATCGCAACGCTCGCCGCAGGCTCTTGCTCGGCTAGCATATCGCTTGCCGTCAGAAGCAGACTTGAGCCCCTTGAGGCACGCCTGCCTTGTTTTGAATGTTTTCACTGGTGCGTCAACCTATTACAAGTTGGGAGTGAGAACAAACATCTCGCATTCCGGTGACCCAGGATTACCGGGAAAGTCTATGACTGACACCCAATTTGTCATTAGAATCTGAAAGTAATAATGTTTAATGCAGGCAGTCAGTCGGGGGCTACTTTCTTGTAGAAGTTATTCATGAAATGTTATTAAAAACTGTTTTAATTGGACTATGTCTATGATTTTATTGTTCATGACATATTTGATAACATATTTGGTTTTATAAAAGCTAAAACTGTCGAGGTTGTTCTTTATCATAGTTATTGCTATGATAAAGCACTCCCTCTTGTCTGCTATTGCTTAAGTATATGACAACCACAATGACCTAATTGCATACTACCTCCAAAACATCTCTTTTCCTCTCTTCACCCATCCTTCCATGTCCTAGCTAGCGATTCCCAAACGAGTTCCTACGCCCTGTGATTGACTGACACGTGGGGAGGGAACGCCCATTTTGGTTCACTCAACGACCTGCCTTAGTGCAAGTTATTACAACAGATTCATGACTTTTTAATTCACTTGAAAGCCAAACACACTGCTAGGCGGGCACTTGCCTGCCTAGCGTGGCTCACGAGCCTCAAGGTCTTTGCGCGTCGATGAGGGTGCCGTCTGAGTTGGCAAGCCGTGGTGGACGGAATACGTTATCACGTGAAGCAAAACAAGCACTCCCTCCGAGCGTCTCAGCCAATCACAATGAAAGGGGGTCGGAGTTTTGAGCTCAATCACTGCAGTGGGAGTTGCTCACACGCCAACCTTCCTTCTCTTCTTTTGACCTCTATCCTCTGAACGACCTCCTCCAAATCTTTGTTCTTTCTCTCCCCCCTTCTCTCTCCCTTTCATTTTGAGCACCTTTTCCTCACCTTTTCCTCTCTCCCCCACTCCGTCTCTCTCTCTCTTCTCTATAATCATGTTTTCCTTTAATTCCTTTCTTCATCCTGTTCTTTCCTCTCTACTCTCGTACTGACCTGTGTTGATATGACTCTTCTGTACGTTTATGCATCCGCTGGTTCAAGCCTGTAATCACTCCCTGTCACTCACGGCTGCTATGAAAATAGCAGCCGTGTGGGTGTCTGTGCAAGTGGCTAAGTGAGTGTCTGACTATACATGCGTGCACGCGTGTGTGTCTGCCTGTCTGTCTGTCTGTCTGTCTGTCTGTCTGTCTGTCTGTATGTGTGTGTGCACGGTTCTAGTGTCTTTCTGTGTTTGTGAGTGGGTGAGTATGTACTATACACTGCACACCTGAGTGCCTTGCATATATTGTGTGTGTGCAGCTGTGTGTAAGTCTTGCATGTGTGCGTGCGTTTTGTTTTGTGTGCGCAGTATGCGTGTCTCGTGTGTCTGCCAAAACCATTCCCTAGCCTAGCTCATCCAGGAAAACTATAACTTCACAAAGTGGCAGTCAGCCAATCAAGATAAACATTCAATTAGTATTCCACAGGGGTTGCTGGGCAGAAAAGATCAAAGAAAAACACACTCTTCCCTAATTTCTCTCTTTTCATCATGCATCCTTTTAATCTGCTCTCCTCCTCCTTTCTCACCCCCAACCCATCTCTCTCTCTCTCTCTCTCTCTCTCTCTCTCTCTCTCTCGCTCTCTCTCTCTCTCTCTCTCTCTCTCTCTTTCCTCTCTCCCACCCCCTTCTCCCTCTCTCTCTCTCTTTCTCTCTCTCTGTCTTTGATGTACCTTTTCCTCTCTGTTAAGCCACATTTCTCTTTTCCTCTGTCCTCCTCCCTCCGCTGTCGGACCACATCCTCTCTTCCATAAACAAACAATGATGATCCATTTCCTTCACTAAGATGTCACTGGGCTCGGGCCACGCGAGCCAAGCCAGAGGTCAAGGATTTGAACCGTGCATGTGTGTGCGGTGTGTGCTGTGCACAGCACGCACACAGTAACTTTGAGCACCGTTACACCCGAGATGTCAGTTTGGTGCGTAGGCGTACTGAGACAGTAACGTCAACAACTCAGGATGAGGCTAAAGGTAAATGTTACTATATCTGCAGAATTGTTTTTAATCGTTGTTTTTGTGGTCCACTTAATATGTCCAAGCAAGGCTGCAGAGCAATCAGGAATGCCCTTAATCGGCATAATTGCTGATCTGAAGTCAATTGCGTAGTGCTCAGGAGACTCCTCAATTGAGATGACACAGATATAAGATGACGCAGGAAATAAGACAGACAGACAAACAGGCAGACAGGCAGACAGACAGACATGCCTAAATCAAAAGCCGGTGCTCTCTGGATCCGAGGACATAAGACCCCCCCAAAAAGAGAGAGGTCAGACTTGTAGTTTGCATTGTGATCAACAAGTCATAACCCCCAAAATACCCAAGGCACACTGTATTAAAGGCACCTATATATTTCACCTCACCGGGCATATAAAAGCAAGTGACAGTTCACAGATATAATAAGGCTGGTGTTAGCTGCCCATACTTTATCGGCCTTTACGTGAATGCATATAAAGAGACAACAGAGTGAGAGAAGAGGAGAATCAAATGGATTGCTATTTAGCCCTAAATAGAGAAGACCTGAGCACAGTGAGAATGACCCAAAACTAAGGAAAGCCTTGACTAGGTACAGACTCAGTGAACACTGAACACAGCCTTGCAATAGAGAAAGGCCGCCACAGAACAGACCCCGCTCCCAAGGGAAGACAGACTAAGCACCCACTGCACACAAAATGTGGTGGAAACATACACTTTCTAACCACCTGCCCACTATACCAAGACATCAGAGACACATACTGTACTTCCCACAGATTACATACACCGAAGTGAAAAACATGACCAACGTCAAAAAACTCCCATACCTACTGGGAGAAATACAACAATGTGTGAACACAGCAGCAGGATTTGTGAACTGTTGCAATAAAAGAAGGTTAGCCAATGGAATAGGACTTCTAACCATTGCATTTCCTGCACTATCTGTACAGAGTAGACCTCCAGACCTACTGCACATATAAACAGAGCTGCCTGCTACCCTAACACATTTTAAATCTGAGGCTTTTTTGGAGACTATTTAAATAGTTTTGAAAGAAAATGCTGCTAATTGTCCCAAAAGTGACTGAACAAGCTTTATAACCTGTATATAATAATATATGTATATAATGATGTGATGTGACATAGCTCTGTAACACAATGCTGTACCCCCTACAACTGTATACTTTCCTGAACTGTGTTCTATAATGTGTAATTGTGTAATGTGTAAGTGGTTTACAGAGTGGGCACAAGACAAAGGTTAGGGGAGAGAGAGGGAGGGGAGAGAGACAGACAGCGATACAGAGAGAGAGAGAAAGAGAGAGAAAGAGAGAGAGAGAGAGACAGAGAGAGACAGAGACAGAGACAGAGACAGAGAGAGAGGCAGACAGAGATACAGACAAAGAGAGAGAGACAGGGGGGAGAGAGAGAGAGAGAGAGAGAGAGAGAGAGAGAGAGAGAGAGAGAGAGAGAGAGAGAGAGAGAGAGAGAGAGAAGGAGAAGATAAGCTCTCTCTCCAAAGGCAGTGAACAGGAAGTTTTCCAGACTGGCTTTTCTTCCCACTATCTCCATATCAGACCCCCCCCCACCTCCATTTACCCCCTCCCTCCCCATGTCTTTCACCTTCTATTTCCATGAACTCCTCTCCATCCCCCCACTTCCTCCCCTTTCTCCTCCTCTTTCAGACATCACTGGCCTACTGTCCCCCTCCTCCTTCTCCTCAAGTGCTCCACTGTCACCTCCTTTCTCTCCCTCCTCCTCTTATCTCTCCTTTTAATTGTTTCTCCCACCCTTCCTCCTCCCGCACTGCAATCTCCACATCAGACAAATATATGACGTCCAGTCATGTAAAAAAAACTGAACTGAACAGAACTCAAATTCTGTTTGAGAATGTCACGCCACCTCACACACTGTTCCATTTTCATATTATGTTAAAATAGTAGCATATTCTGGTATCAAAAACCTTCCTGTGATGTTTTTGATGTTACCAGCAGTTGTGGAAGTGGTGGTATTTTACTTAAGTAAAAGTAGCAATACCACAATATAAAAATAACAACGCGTTGCATCGCGACTCGTCGTGAGCTTGTAGATCGGCTATTTTCAAATAGTCTATGTATAAAATAGGGCTAAAGTGGTTAATGTATGTTTTGTAATATAATAGTTGTAGTGGAGTGAAAGTACAATATTTGCCTCTGCGATGTAGTGGAGTAGAAGTAAAAGTACTGAAAACTGGAAATAACTTGAGTAAAGTAAAAAATACCTCAGTACATTACAGTACTTTAGTAAATGTTACTTTCCACCACTGGTTACCAGACAGGTAAAAATTTGTCTCAGTGAAGAATCACACAACACTACCTCAAGATATGCAGGAACAATATTATTCATGTCAGAATATTATGTGTAGTTGATGTTCGTTTCCAAGTCGACATGAGGTGAAATGTGAACACTCAGCTAAGCCAGCTTAAAAGACAAAGCCAATGTTTTTGACACAAGGTCGCAAAGTTAATGCCTCAAGACGCTATTATAGCACCGTGGGCCAACTTATCAGACAAATGCACTTAAGATATCATGGTGTTTTCCCTTAAATGCGCATGTATTGGGAGCTAGATCACAACTTTCTTTTAGATGTGCTGGGATAATGTAACTGGAAAATGTGACTAAAACCTAAAAACAAAACAGCTATCACATCATCATAATATTAATAAAAAGGCTGATTACTGTAAATGTCAACAGTATTAACTGAATGAACTTGTCAAGGCAAGGATTGCATAATATCTTCATATCAAAGCACTGCTAGTCATTAAAGTTGTGCACAGTTAGTTTTATATCTTTGTAAGTTCATCTCATTTGTAATAACTTAATCACCCGACCCCCCCCGACCCTTTTGTTTTAGTCAAACAAGATGTCACTGGGAATGAGAGAACCTTTTTAAGACCTGAGAGTTGTTCATGGTTAATTTATGACACCAGGGCCTTGCTGAATCATACCCAGAAATAACAAACCACGGACTCCCCGGTTGTGTTGTCTTAAACCCTCTGATCCCACTGAGGGTCATTACGGCACGGCTCATACACGTACGTGGGCCTTGAAACAACATGGAGGCTTGTTCACATTGAGGGGGTGGCAGCCGTTATGGACAGACGATGGAGAAAAGAAAGAGAGAGGCGGTGTGTGTGTGTGTGTGTATGTGTCGCCTGATGTGTGTGTTTGCGTATGTGCTCGTGCATGAGCGAGAGCAAGGGGGATGCAGAAAGAGATAGACAGGCAGAAAAAGGAGACAGAGAGTCATGTCTATTGGTGGGTGTTGAGAGATAAGTGGGGATTTCAGATGACTCAAGATACTGTGCCTCACCATCGCCCCCTCCGTCCGCACGCACTCACGCACGCACACACGCACGCACGCACGCACGCACGCATATATCGTCGCTGACGGGCAGAAACCTCTTATCCGCATATTCTAACTTTTTGTGGTTTTTCGAATTTTTTCGGCCGATATATATATACAGCATATTCATTGGGGGTGATTCACAATTTCTGAATGACATAATGATAACTGCACTTTACAGTTTTACAAATATCATTGTATTCTTATCTGAAGCGAGCTTGTAGGTCTGCTATTTTTTATAAATACTTGAAAAATATCAAAAATCTTTGGAACATTTTGAATAATTTAGAATTTTTAACCCCGAATCTTCTCTTCTGGGGGTCCCTGGCACAACATATTTTTAGATGGGGGTCCGCGGCCAAATACATATAAATTTGGGAGTCCGCAGCACAAAAAAGATTGAGAACCTCTGCTGTACAACACACGATACAAACACTTATGCCGTAGACGCCATTGGATACCAACACATCAATAATGTGGACAAATCTTATTTTGGACGTTTTATTATACAGTGGCTTTCGAAAGAGTCTTAAAATATCATAATACCAAATGGGTCTGTCTCTCTCCCTCTCCCTCTCTCCACTTTGGGTGTGGACGTTTTAATTCTCCCTTCATTTCATAACGGCTGATCTTACTTTCCACTTTTCTACACTCTCTTCATTCCTGTCCTCCCTCTCTCCCTCTCTCCGCCACCACTCTCACTCCCTCTATCATTTACCCATACCACACTGGCCTGGCCCCTGTTTGATGGGTCTCCCCTAGGGTGCGTGCGTGCGTGCGTGCGTGCGTGCGTGCGTGTGTGTGTGTGTGTGTGTGTGTGTGTGTGTGTGTGTGTGTGTGTTACTCCATGTGTTTCATGTGTTTCCCCCAGAGAATGGAGGCAGGTTCCAGATTTCTGGGGCTAGATGAACTCCAAAGCTGGCTGGCTCAGAACACGCACGCAAACATGCACGCTCGTGCACACAAACAAACACAGAAACAAAACTCATGGGCGATGTTGATGTCATTCCTATAAACAACTGTTTGTTATGGTTACATTTCGTTGTGGTTCGACTTCCCTTCATTAATAACATTGCTGTCAGTCCATGTTTGCCTCTTCAACAGTATTAGCAGCTTTTGATGATGTAAACATGCACATAAATTTACATGATTGAAATGTGGCAGTTGAACATTTTTAAACCCAACATACCACCTCATCCCTTATTTAACCACATGAAACCTATAGCATCCCTATAGCCGAAAATAGACGATCTACAAGCTCACCAATGTGTCGTGACGAGTTTTAATCTTATAGATCGACTGCTTTTTCGAACATATTTAGTGTAGAGCCCTTGGGAATTCGGTAAAATAGTATAGGGCCCTTGGTAATCTGATCAACTAAGTATCTGTATAGTATCTGTCTATCACATGAATTGTGTAGCAGACAGACCCTAAAACCGTAGGCAGACGTACAGACAGACTTAGACAGACAGACAGACGGACAAAAAGACCTTCCCCTTAATTTGACCTATGTGAGTATATGGCAGCTGTTTCTGAGTGAGATCACAATGGTGGAGGACCAGTAAGTCACACACTGTGTGTGTGTGTGTGTGTGTGTGTGTGTGTGTGTGTGTGTGTGTGTGTGTGTGTGTGTGTGTGTGTGTGTGTGTGTGTGTGTGTGTGCGAGCGCGCGTTAACGTGCCAGAGTGCATTACTGGATGGTGAGTCACAGTAAGCGCAGATTGCAGAGTCAGGCATACATATATCCTCACTTCGCTGAGTGAGAACACACACACACACACACACACACACACACACACACACACACACACACACACACACACACACACACACACACACACACACACACACACACACACACACACACACACACACACACACACACACACACACTGAGAGAGACCTGAAATCCCCTCAGAAACAGATGTCCAACATTAGGAGTGGATCGGCATACCTGCCTGTGTCTCTATCGTCTCTTCCTCTCTGGGCCTTTAACTCATGTCCCAAGGGCTTTACCTGTCCACACCTATACTATCACATGCTATTATCTAGACGTGTAGGAAATAATGCAGTCCTTGGAGCACCAAACAGTGGTTGGTGATTTTCATGTTGAGGCTAGACGCATAACATCATTTGTACACACCAGAAATAATGTGTAGTCATGCTAGATGTCGAAGATACCAATGTTTAGTGTATCGTCTCTGTCGGGTGGAAACCTCATATGTCCAAAACTGTTACTTTTCAGGATTCAAATTCAAAAGTAGCAAAAGTAGCAGATCTACAAACTCAAAACATGTTGCTTCGCGCCCCGTTTCGAGCTTGTGGATCTGATGCTTTTGATGCTTTCGTGTGACGCTGTAGTATGATCAAGTGGGGCGTTAATTTACGAAAAAAACACAAAAAGTAAAAATATGGAGATAGGAGGTTTCTGCCCGACAACAACGATATTGTGGCCACTGGCCACATGCAGTGGAACAATGAGCAATGTGTGTGAATGATGTCCTGTGTTCATTCAAACCTTTATTTATTCTCCAAGGGATATTGAGGTTGCCCTCATTTCGTACCGTCGGGATACACCACAATACAGTTCAAATACAATTTCATATACACATCAAAAACAAAACAAAACAAAAACTTCCCTACAATTCCAAGTGCTTGTCAGGGTGGGGGGTCCCCATTTCAAATATGATTATTTTGGGGGGTCCCCAGTTCAAATATGATTACTTTAGGGGGTTGCGGCCTGAAAAGGTTGAGAACCCCTGTCTTATAGGCTACCTCTATGCTATAACATGATTTAATCTAGTATGAAAGATTACAGTGGGGGCGACAGTGGCTCAGGGGTAGAGTGGCCGGGTAGAGTGAACTGGAAAACCGTAAGGTTCCCAGTTCGATCCCGGGCTGGGGCGCTCCCCTAGAGTTAGTGTCGAAGTGTCCTTGAGCAAGACGCTGAACCCCTAATTGCTCCCGATGAGCAGGTTGGTGCCTTGCATGGTCTGCCATCGGTGTATGAATGTGTGTGTGAATGGGTTAATGGCACAATCAATGTAAAGCGCTTTGGATAAAATGCACCATTTACCATTTTACCATTTACAGTCATCCGAGCTCTTGTGCATAACAGCTCAGCTACCCCTGTCAAAAAGCTCCCGTTGATATGATATACAAATCCCCTCCAGCTGTCTGGTACTCTCCGCTGGTAACCTCTACAATTATGAAAGACACTTGAACAGTAAAAGCTCTCCTTTGACAGTCAACACGCGTTCTTTCCCATCCGTCATTAGATAGATTAGAGTCATATTTATTTATTTATACGGTTGCAGAGATTTGATCATTAAAACAGATACATTACAGATGGAAACTCTGTATGTGGTCTATGTTTGTATCTCTAGCAGTGTGTGTGGTCTGTGGGTTTTGTGCCAGTGGAGGTTTGTGTTGATATTCTACTGTACCAAACTACCCCTGTATTGTTATATTATTATGCTTTATCTTGATTAGTATGGGGCATTTATAATTCCCTGTATGCACCACCACCACTTTATCTCTCTTGTAGGACAGTGATGTAGTCTCTGATTCATTTAAAAGGAATGGTTAATAACCTGAACATGCATGCAGTTGGCTTTGCGTATGAGTCTTTTATGTGGCTGGTACTGTACAAGCTCAGGTGAGGTAGTTCTAATGGATTTCAGGTTCAAACATAAACCGCCCACGTGTTGACAAGAATGGATGATTCACTGTCTGGCTGTCAAAGAGATAGATAGAAAGATTAGATTAGATTAGATGAGAAAGATAAGGAAAAAGGGGATGAAAAGTTACACATTTTGAATAGGCTCGACAAAACTTCTGAAAGTTGAATAAACCGTCCACCCCCAACCCAAACCTTTTATAGCGGAATGATAAACATCAAACTTTCAAACATTCTGCTCCTTTTGGATTTGATTGGATTCATTTTCCTTTTTGATATACATATTTTTGTTAGGTTTGATAAGGATTTTATAGTCTTCAGGTTGCAATACACATGGGTCTTGATGGTTTTTAGCAATTCAGGAGAGAGAGAGAGAGAGAGAGAGAGAGAGAGAGAGAGAGAGAGAGAGAGAGAGAGAGAGAGAGACGGACGAACTAGAAACAATAAAATAGCCTGATCTTCTGTCTTTCATATATTATGACATATTTTTTCTGGCTCCCAAACTATTGAATGAACTCCCCATAGCAATTAGAACTGCAGACTCAATCCCAATCTTCTGCCGTAATCTGAAGACTCACCTCTTCAGACTCCACCTCAGCCCGTAGCACTAGCCCTAGCCTTGACGACCTTGCAGGCTTATGCAAAGGCTAAAATGTAACTTAGATAGCATGTTATGTAGACAGATCTGTCTGTCTTTTAATGCTTTTACTTTTCACTCTATTTCTCATTTTCTTTCATTTGCCCAGCACCCTGGTAAAGTTCCCTGTTGTATTGACATGGACAGGATGTCTTCCTCCCTTTCTCTCCCTCTCTTTCCTCATGGCAAACGCACGCACGCACGCACGCGCGCACGCACGCACGCACGCACGCACACACGCACGCACGCATCTGGAAGCATGCTCTATGGCAGGCTGGGGTGAGGGCACAGACTCACCAGCTGTGTGTGTATGCACGTGTGCGTGCATGTGGATTGAAAGACCTAAAACCACCCCAGAGAATGTCGGGGATACACACACACACACACACACACACACACACACACACACACACACACACACACACACACACACACACACACACACACACACACACACACACACACACAC
>NC_137618.1:20280505-20363005 GCF_963280865.1 Gymnoscopelus braueri | reverse complement strand
TCTCACTTTTATTATCTAAACTCAATAAACAAATTCTCAAATACTCATTATAATATACACATATAACTCACATATAACATATCCCAATTCTATGCACAGTAAGTATGTCGATGACTCTATACACGTCTGTATCCACAGTCAGTTAACACACACATACACTTGACAATGAGTTACAAAAGGCAGTGAACTGTGCAAACAGCAATAGATTGATACTTAACATTTCAAAAACTAAAAGTATACTTTCTGGTTCAAAATATTCATCATGTGCAAAGCCACAGCTAAGTTTGTTAATCAGGGATATATCTATTGAATAAGTTGAAGATAGACTGTAGATTATCTTGGTCACAGCACAGCACATTTGTACAAATTGGGACAAACCTATTCAGCAGATCTTGAACATCAGAATAAATTAAACAGGTCTTGCAAGCTCAGATTCTCTCACCTTGACAAATTTCACCCATTTCTTTACACCTTTTAATACAGTTGACAATAAAGTTATTTTGATTCTGATACAGTAAGTTACTGTATCTGAGTGACAATCCTGGTTAGCTTGGAGCCCTGAGGAGAAGCCCATGAGACCACGATAAAATCAAAACGTCACACATTCAATTCCCTCAAACAAACATGCAAGACGTCTGCCAAAAAACAGTCTTGCAGACTTGCCCTTGAGAAAGCACTAAAACCCTGCCTGCGCACTAACTCAAAGTCACTCATCTGCATAAAAGCGGCAGCGAAAGCAGGTTAAATATATTGTCTGAGACACAGAGTAGGAGTGTGATCTGTTGTCTTCAAACTCTGGGTGGTTTGCTGACTGTGGCGTACAAGTCAGAGACATCCTCAGTAGCCTGTCCACTGGGTCTGATGACACAAAAGAACAAATATATTTCCTTACAAAGACAATTCGGTGTTATTTTAAAGATTGTTTTTGTGGCTTTTTGTGCCTTTATTTAGAGAGAGAGCCACGGGTGACACGCAGCAAAGGTCGTCGGGTACTGGAGTCGAACGTGCGACACGCTGTCAGGCTGGCATTGCATTCTAGGCTGCCTGGACCATCACGCTACGGCCCAGGCCAATTCTGTATGATTTTGATATGTGGTGTGTTCTAGTTGTGTAAGTCAGGGAATACTGATAACAATAATATAATATTAAACGTAACTTACAACACAGTGCTTTAACAGCCAGTGCTTTAACATCATTATCATAAATAAACTAGAAAATGTGCTCCTCGGAGCACAAGTCTCCGCCAGCAGACTATAGCAATTATATTATCATAGCAATAACTAATGAGATACAGTAGAGTAAAATATATATATTTTAGTTAAATAAAAAGGTGTATGTTAAAGAAATATTTATTTAAAAAAAAATGATTTAAAAATCATATTTTGTCTTCTAATGTTTAAAAAAATGTTTAAAAAAATGTTTTAAAAAATGTTTAAAAAAAGATAGGATGAAAAAAAGAGATCCAAAAAATTATTTATTTATGTATTTCTTACAAAAATGTATATACTATGACGCATCTGATATATATCAATTATATTATCATAGCAATAACTAATGAGATACAGTAGGGTAAAATATATATCTTTTAGTTAAACAAAAAGTTCTAATACTTCTAAAAGTTCTAAAAGTTCTAATAATTAAGATGATTAATTTCATTCTTTCTTTATGATACTTAGCTCTGTTTAATTGAAGCAATGCTCTGTTTACATTGAAGCAATCTATCATATGGGAGTCATCGTAATTGACTGGTTTGTTCAAATACTTGTCTGTCTTCTTCATCTTCATTGTCTTGAACAGTTTCAGCAGTTGATTGGTGTGTTTGATCTATGTCAGTTTTCTCTAGTGCTACATAATGTATTTGATCAAGGTGGCAAATTGTTATAGTATTAAGACTTCGGCCTTGTTGTGGGATCAATTCAACTCTAGTCCTCTTCTGTGTTACTGTTGTAGATGAGTATGCTTTCTTAGCTTTGGCCTTCTGCGCCTTTGCTTGACCAATGTCAGGTGTTCTCAAAGGGACACACACACGCACGGACGGACGGGTGATTTGGACTAGAAGATACTGTTCCAATCAAGACTGATTGATCCTGTCTTACCTCGCTTCAAAAACGTAAACGGCTTTTTGAAGTGACACACCTTTTTATTATAGGATTGTATTTCGTCATGCGTGCCTCTAGCCAATCAGAGACATTGATGTCAACATATTGACACGTATTAAGAGTTCGGCTTTGTTGTGGGATCATTTCAACTCTAGTCCTCTTCTACGTTACAATTGTAGATGAGTATGCTTTCTTAGCTTTGGCCTTCTGCGCCTTTGCTTGACCAATGTTAGGTGTTCTCAGAGGGAAACACACACGCACAGACGGGTGACTTGGACTTACTGAAGGTACTGTTCCAATCAAGTCTGATTGATCCTGTTTTACCTCACTTCAAAAAGTAAGGGCTTTTTGAAGTGACACACCTATTTATAGAATTTTATTTCGTCACGCGTCCCTCTAGCCAATCAGAGGCATTGGTGTCAACAAATTGACACGTGTCACGTGGAGCTTGCCCAATGTTAGCTTGGCTAACAATGTTTGCTCACACAAAGCGAAAACATATTCTCCACCTTCGGCGGAGACAATAATGTTACACGTTGACAAGCTATATGCACAACTAGAGGTTGAGTAAGTTGTAATGACAGGAGATATTCACCGGGGGGAAGCACTGGGCTTGTTGAAGTTGACAGTGGCATACTGCACATCCCCTTCATCCCTCTGCATGTGATCATTGGAATATGGAGGCACTTCCTGGTTCTTAGGGCGAGAGAAGTGTACGGTGGAGTAGTTGACATCGTCCTGTGGCTCTGGGGTTTGTGTCTGCTCTGCAGAGGAAGGACTTGTGGGCGTGGCTGAGACGTTGCCATGCTCAGGGACAGACACTCGCTGATGGACATCAAAGACAGACAAGATGATGGAATCTACTTGATGTCTTATTTAGTTCTTACACAGCATACCCCCATCTCTATATCTCTCTTTCACTCTCACTTCTTCCCTCTTGCAACAGATATGTATCCACCACACATGCATACTTATAGGGCTATAGTTACCAAAGAGTAGTGAATTATTTGCATCTCACACTCTACGCACGCACACACGCACGCACGCACGCACGCACGCACGCACGCACGCACGCACGCACGCATGCATGCACACACACATGCACGCACATGCACGCACGCACGCACACACACACACACACCTGCATTTTTTCAGTCATCCTCACCTGTCCACTTTGTACAGGGTCACTAGGCTCAGTGACAGACTTCAGACATTTCTTCTTCCTGAATTATGTTGGTGAATCAATGAACCATTGTACCAGATGTTAATAAGCACATTGTACATTGGCTGGAAATCTGAAATGGGCTGTCTTTGTATTATGTTACCTGATCCCCAGGTAGATGAGCAATAGAAGGAACAGGAAGAGGCAGAATACACTGATGACTACAGCCACAATTGTAACTGTATTCGATGTCCCTTTATGTGGAGCTATGAGGTCTGAAAGACGTAAATACAGATGTTAATTAGCTTGGCATTGTCCAGTAATTACAAAAAGTGAAAATATGCTAAAAGATAAATAGCTGTTTGTATTGATTATATTGAATTGGTTTTATTTAATTTGTATTCTTTATTGAGATGTTAACCTGTTTCATTAATAAATTAAAAAAAAGACTCTTACTTGTTACATTGAGTTGGATAGTAGAGTTTCTAGCCCCTAGTTCATTTGTGGCTGTACAATAGTACTCTCCACCGTCCTCAAGGCTTATGCTTCGGATGACGTAGTTCTGTTCAAAAGACACTGATGACGTTGAACTCTTCTTGTACCAGACGTATGTGTCAACTGGTGGGTTGGCATCACTGCTGCAGGTCAGATTCACTGAACTGCCCTCCTCTATTTCACCAGAGGGGCTCACTGACACCAAGGGGGACTTTGGACGGTCTGATATGACATGATTTGGCACAATACTGTAGTAAACTTGATATTTAAAACAGATACAGAAACACATCATAGCTAAATACAAACCTACAGTAAATATGTTACATGCAGGCATATATTTTGTATTTGCCTTTCTTGATATAGTCTAATAGCAAAGGAAGAAACATCCTTGCAGACAGATATACAGGACAAATGTGCTTGCATATATAAGTTTGTACTCGCCATTTAAAATATAAATGTTTATATGTCAGTGAATTTGAGAAATCAGTGCGTTTGCAAACTCACTGAGTTTGCATATTTACTATAGGGAATTTGAGGAAAAGCTGACAGTAACCAGGAAAAACAACATTTCACCTGACAAATGTGTTTTTGATAATAATAGCATTTAGCTTTTTAATGTACAGTAATTAATCAATTGGAAGGGTCGGGTTCATTTTAAGGTTTAGGTTAGGGTTTCACACCTAAGAGTGAAGGAGGCTTTGTGGGAAGAGCTAATGATGAACTTGTAGTAGTAATACATTTGAAAACTTGTAGACAGATATAATTTAAACTAGTGCTTGTTTTATATTTGTAGTTGTATTTGATTATATTCTTGGGCAATTTGGTTTATTTCCTTGTATTTTGAGTTTGTTTTACACAAATGATGTGTTTTAAGTAACTAGAAGTTTTCTAAGACTGATATTATAACATTAGTTAATGTCTGCCCTGGAATCCAGGGCAGACATATCGTTGCTGTCGGGCAGAAACCGTCTATGTTTTAATATAGGATGCTTTTAAGCGCTATCCTCTGGATTTTGTATTACCTCATGTTGTCATGGGATGATGTCTGAATCCTAATAAAATCAATGAAAGGACCAATGGATCAATCAATCAACCAATCAACCAATCAATCAATCAATCAATCAATCAATCAGGGTTTAGCTAAGGTTACGGTTTAGGTAATCTCTCAAGAACAGATTCTGCTCTGAACAAACAGCAGAGGTCGCTGTTTTTCATTTTCAGTTGGCGATGGGTTCCCAGATTGCGGTTTAGGTTATGGCTAGTTTTAAAGGGATAGTTCACCCCAAAAAAAAACATCTTTTTCCTATCGATTAGTCTCCATGGGCCGACTAATCGATAGAAAAAAAGTCATTTTAATCTCTTTAAGGTCCGTACTGCTGTTGTGTCATGCGTACCGCCACACAGAACGTGAACATTACGATAATTTTTTGAGACGTGGTTGATTTTTATAGAGAATAAAAGCATCAGCCTATATGAATGAGGCATCAGCAAATTAATAGTTTGATGTGAAGTATTCACAACACATTTTTGTATTGTATTTATTTGTCACTCTCCTAGTGTGTAAGGACCTTTGGGCTTAGGGTTCAGATTCACCGTTACATATACTGTAAAAAATAAATACAGCTCAGCAAATATTTGAAATAATGCTGTATATTTATTGATTACTTGTATACTATTTAAATATATTTTTATACTCACAGCTGACATTGAGAGTCTTTCCTGGACTTCTGAGAGTCTCTCGGTCTTTGACAGCACAGGAGTAGTTTCCTGCATGCTGACTGAGCACTGGGTCTAGAGTCACATAGTTGTGTTGGTTCTGCGTTAGAAACAGATGGTTCTGGTACCAGATGTAGATGGGGTTGAAGTCACTCAGAGGACAGCTGGTTGTACAGGACAGTGTCACTCTCTGTCCCTCTGTTACCGTGGTAGCAGGAGTCACTGTCGCTGTCAGAGCTGATGGGTAAATGGTATGAAATTATCATTTATCATGGGGACCACGATACAAGTCTATAGTTTGTTTAATTCATTAAACTGTTTTGTCACGACAAAATAGAAATATAGAGAGAAATTAACCTTAAAATGAAAGTCCTTTTTTTGTTACTTACTTACCAGTTATATCCAATATCACTCCAGGAGCACCAGAATATTTGCCATCTGGGTCAGCTGTTATAATTCTGAATTTGTATTCCGCATAATCGCTCTTTGTCACATTTTTGATTATCAGTTTATGTTGGTTCTGGTTCATCATAGACCCATTGTACTCTAAACGGCTGTTATATTTTGGGTTAGAAGACAGATTTGTGGGAGCACTTTCTCCTGTCCTCCATTCAGTGTACCAGAATATGTCAGTCACTACAAAACCACTGGGATATGTGTAATAACTGGACATTTCCACTGAAGTGCCTTCCAGGGCACAGATTTTCCTCTTGATGTAATTCACACTCCAGCAGTTATTATCAACAGCACCTGAATCAAAATCATGATGGTCAGGGTTACATCTAAATGCATTTAAATTACATTTATTTAATTAAGATTTAATGTATGTACGTATATACGTATGTACGTATTATGGTATTTAATTTAATTTAATTTAATTTAATTTAATTTAATTTAATTTAATTTAATTTAATTTAATTTAATTTAATTTAATTTAATTTAATTTAATTTATTATAAATATATAATATGATGTCCAGTTTAGTACATTGACACCTGTATTTTCTCCACTGTATGTTCTAGTTTTCATTTGGGTTATTTTTAACACTGCATTTATCCCCTGATAGCTTCAATATGGAGAGAAACTAATACATTTGTTTAAAATTGGTTGTAGATTTTTCATCTGTGTGAGATTACATAGCAACAAATGAGAATTTATTTTGGATCAAGCTATTATTTATATAATAATATGATCAAAAAAGAAATGCAGTGTGAAAGTGTTTAGCACATTTGACCAATAGTATTAGAATCACATACATATTAATATCAATGTAACCTAATCCCTATGTATGTATGTTTGCTTCATACTCACACACGGCAGCTGAGCGGGGATAATCATGTTCTTTTAAAGAACAAGAGTAACTGTGTACAGAGGGAACTGTAAAATAAATATTTTGAGTTGACAGAGCCTGCTTGAACTGGTTTATATACCAACTGTAGGTAGGGTTGGTAATATAAGTCAGAATACAGCTGTGGTTACATTTCAGCCCAACTTGAACTTCATTTGACCATGCACGAGACACCTGTACGTCTGGAAAGAAAGGATGTGATAGAAGCATTAATATTAAATTGATCATTATTATTAATTATATATTAACTTATATTAATCAATTACTGACATAGCACTATTGTACCTGTGACACTGAGACTAAGTGATTCTGATTGGCCCTTATCATCTCGGCACAAGTATGTATTTGAATCACTCTCTCTCAGGTCATGGATTCTTAGAGAGGAGCTGCTTTGTTCAGATCCATTATACATTAAACGATTTGTATCTAATGAGATTTCCTGCAGATTGACATATTCTTCGCCATTCCAGTGTGCAGTAAACCATTTCTTGCTTGAAGTAGGATCTGTGATAGAACAGGACAGTTCTACCACTGATCCCTTCAAGGCACAGATATTTGTTTCACCAAGAGCTACTGAAACAGAATGTTAGAAATATGAAGACAACACTGATCTTTATCTGCACAAAGGAACAAAAACACAGAGTGGAGAAGAGAACAGTAGAAATTTGAATAGATTTATACTAGAGATGCTTTCAACACAGTCCCTGAACCATTCTGCGTGTTTATGCTTCAATCTCATTTAAAATGTAATGCTAAAATAATAATAATAATAATATACTAGTCTTAATAAAATAAATAAATATAAAGCTCAGTCGTTTACATGACTTTCATGTCTGCCACATTTTTACCAAATACATTTTGGAAAGTGATACATCATTGCTTAAAACATAAGTGACTATTTTATGATTCTTCAAAGCTGTGACCTGCAGTCACTGTCAATAATTTCTGTCTGAGAGCAATGCATCAAGTCACATTCCTTGTACTTGTACATACACACATTCTGATTCTGATGATTTGGTCAAGAAATTATTGAGAATCACTTCATACCTGAGAGATGCAGCAGCAAAGCCACAAACACAGACCCAGCTCCTGCCTTCAACATGGTGGTCTGGACGTCCTTCTGCTTCACACTAGAAAGATGACTGAGTAACAACATTCATGAGAGCATCACTAAAACATTTTCTGCAATCCCACCCAAACAAAAACAATTGACCCAATTTGTTGAAATCAAAAGCACTGCAGGCTGCTTAGTTAATTTTTACATCTAGACATTAGAGGAGTTTTTACCAGCAGACAGGTTGGATTCTGTGTGTGAATGTTATTTGACACAGACAGTATGGAACTGACCTCCTTCCTCTTTTTTGTATATGACTGGTAATAGTATCCTAAATGAAGGGCAGTGTTGTATCTGACTTACACGCATGGGTTCTTGGGCCAACAAAACATTTATGATATATTTTTGAATTCTTGACCTGAAAAAAATGAGGAAAAAAAGAACCTGCTCCTTGAACTTCTTTACATGTTTCTAAAATACAGTGTATAGTATATGTATCCATTTGCATATTATGTAACATCTAATATATGAGGAGTACATTCGATCTTACATTTCCAAAATTACATACATAGTTACAGTATGTCAGAAAAAAGTAGCTCATATTTATATTATAAAGTAGCAGTGGTGTTATGGTGTCTGGAGAAGTGGGTATAGGCCTACTCTAACTTTCCCCTAACAGCGCCCTGTGTAAAAATAACTCTCATGACATGTATTCAGAATGCTGCCAAAAATGTTCGTATTTGAAGGCCAACTAGTTTCTGTAAGTACTGTATGGGCCAGAGGTGTTTACAAAGTCACTTGACTTGTATTGCGGCTAATGTTTGCTTCATAAATCAAAATCACACTCTGAAGAGACAGTTCATGGGAATACATTTTTACTGAAGGAATGTATTTCAGCTACTGTAACATTCAGCTACTGCTTGTGTAAACATCATTACTTTATCGGCTGTTTTTAATGGAACATTTGTATTTATTTACATTTACTTGAAGCAATACCTTCCTTGACCCTTTTCCATATTCAATACCATGGGGTAAAATGACAAAATAAGTTAAGGGTATAAGCATAGTCTACATATTATTATATCATGAAAAAATATTGTATCGTTGCTGTGAAGTGATATAGTGTATTAATTCCCAGAGGGAGTTTGGTGTTTGCTGGTGTATGCTGGTGCTTGTTTAAGCTGGCATGTTGTTCTAGTCATGCTGGTGTTTCATGCTGATGACCTTCTAGTTTAAACTGGTATTTATATGATACCTGGACACAACATTTTTAGATAACAGAAAAATCAAACATGGCACAGAGGATGAGTGAATCTGCCTTCCTCTCTGCATTGATTCAGCCACATAATCAAATTCTTCTTCACAACAGAATGATAAACAAGATAGGGTTTGATCTAGTAAAAGCTATCACCACACAAAAAGATGCAATGATTATTGCGTAGGCCCGACGGACGCTCTGGGGAGATTGGAGCAGATATCATATAGCTTAGAAATAGGAACTGAAATTGCCTTGTTCTGATCAATTTCCCCTGCCACAGGGGTATAGCATTGTGAGTCATATTACTCATATGACTGAAGGTATAGGTATAGCACTGATCCACTTGGTTCCAGTTGATAAGCTGGAAAGAAAAATGCGTGTAAAGTCAGTTAATAACATTCATGTGTGCAATTTCCCAAACCAGTATGAGAGGATTAAAATACAAAATGAGGTATTTTGAGCCATCATTATGATGAGTCTGCCCGAGGCACTCCACTGGACTCTTAATTTCCTTTTTTCTTATTTTGTGTGACTTTTTTGTCTTGTACATTGATCAGTGTCCATGCACTTTTGGTGCATTTTAATGGTGACAAAACTTTTGACTAGAAGGGGGAAAAAACGGCACATGTTGACTAGGGGGGATATGATTTACGATTCTGTCCCTATCAGGACTTTAACTCGAACGGCGCTGAAGACGGCTTTAGACGTCCTTTTTAACTGGGTTTGAGAGTGGCACTTCCACATTTCTGGAGTGCGGAAGTGCCAGGGACGGCACCGTTTGACTGGAAGGGTATTACCTTCCTACAACACAATACTCAACCAGAATGAACAATTCACAACTTAGAATTTACCATTTTTATCAGAAGAAACCAAGTATTTATTAACTCAATAATCAGTATTTTAGTACTGTAGGCTGAATGGATATATATGAATATGAAAGGACAGTGGAGCACATAGAAGCTTTTATCGGTAGGCTGGATTTAAGACTTCGAGTTTTAAGTCAGAGTTGGTGCAAGTCTCAGATCCTTTCAGTTCCAGTTGTGTGTGTGACATCATCACTAAATGCTCAGCACCAGTTAGTACTACTAATTAGCCATCATGTCCCGGGGCATCAGGTGAGAGCAGTTAACTATTTGATTGAGGACTGAGAACCACAGTTCAGTAGTAGGTTATCGTTTTACCTTTTGAGAATACCGGTATACTGTACATGTCTATACTGCCATCTGCTGGATAAGTTAAACCTCTTCTGCTATACTGTAGGTTTGATCAGACACATGCAGCAGAAGCCATTGTACTCACACCCAACCTCCAAAGACATGTCAAATGATGACCATCTCGCTTTTTCACATTTAGGGTCTGTTTCCCCCTGCATAACTCTTTTCTGTTCACACACAAACCGCGTGTGCGTGTGGCTCTTATGCCCACAAATGCAGATCCCTGATGGCATCAATCTGACATAATAGGCTACGATAATGTGGATGCAAGGGGAATGCGTTCTGAACAGGTATAGATAGTCCTAGTCTATCTATAAAGGCACAGAGTTTGTGTGCTTAAATGTATTCCTTTTTAATTTGTTTGAAAAAAACAAAAATCTTTTTTATTTACTAATACTTCACTAAAACTTCACCTCAAAGGACAATCAGTCAACAGAACCAGTGTGTTTTCAGTGAGTCTAACATGATTAACATTCTGAAGTCGAATGGGCTTAGGAGGGTAGAGTGTCTGATCAAATGAATTTCAAATATCTAAATATTGAGTCAAGCAACTTAAAACTGCCAGTAGAGACTGTAGAGACATTAAAATGACCCCAGAAGTGTTTTAAAGTGAAATACCCCATTAACATAGGAAAACAATGAAAGTACATGGAATTATGGATTCACGTTAGTGCACTAGGAGGACATTGCATTAAAGACATTCAGACAGGAGGCAAATCACAAATGCACCGCTCGCCAGGTGCTGGACTAAATACTAAATTGAAAGAAAAGGGCATTTTCACACTCAAATCTGTGCAAAAATCATTTAATGTGCAGCCAGTCTTCGGTCAGAAAATCACTTGATCAGCCTTAATACAGAACACCTTTACATTTGTATGTGTAACCAAATGGACTTTTGAGGTTATTAAAATACACTACTGACTACGCCAGTTGGAATTTCACCAACAACCAATTAAGGCTTTAACTTAAGAAAAGGAGGTTCGTAACAGAGCTTTAGAAGAACTGGGTAGGGAGGCTCAGGGAAGACACCAGGTTAAAGTTGACATTTTATTCATATCAAGTTAAAACAGTGCATTAGGCCACATTAATAAATTAGTCATGGTCTTCCTCAATAAGTTACCATTTCCTTTTGACTCAATAAACACATAAAATACACAGCAAACAAAGCACACAGCACTACAAATAGGGTTTACTGCAATCTCAAAATCTGGCATATAAAAGGAGGGAGGACCAACATTCTAATTCAGTGGGTTTAACACACCACCAGGTTAAATAAATACACATTTCAACAAGTCAACATTTCGTGCACGCAATACCTAAAACCACTTACCACGGGGCGAGCAGAGTGCAGCGCACCTTCGCAGAAAGCTGCCTCACTTATACAGTTTTAACCATAAGCATTACACATCATTTACAAATCAACCCCATACCATAAACCCATCTCTTGCCGGTCACGCTGGATCCCACTCTGCTCGCTCCATGTTCAGTCTCTTTGTGCCAAAACACTAAAGAGCACTGGCACCACACCCACAAACACCTGCAATCAATAACAAGCAATTAGTTGGTGTCAATGACACACCCACATAGACACTAGTAGGAATACAATAAATGACACGTCAATACTCCACCCGGTTACATCCACCCCAACTTTTACACAGCCATGTCCTCATGGCTCACAAAAATAATAAACAAGGCTACAGGATGGTCCTGCTCTCTGGAGGGGCCTCCATTGCTTCTGGTCAGTGACAGTCACATCACACCGACATTGGTCAGACTTGTAAGGGGTCGCCTGGATTCCAATACCGTTCCCAGCAGCACACCTTCCTAAAGGACCAGACAGACAGCAAAAACAGGACCTATACCAGCAATTTACAGTCCCACCAGACCACACAACATTTAATTCCTGCCCATAACATTTATATTGCCCAACACCATCCCCTCAGTCATACCACTCACACCATCCGTGGGGAAGCTCCATGCCATCTGCACTCCTACTGTACCATGCGTCCCCCCTTTATGGGGTGGCTGCTCCTCATGGGCGATTCGACTCAACTTGGGCAGGGACAGGTCCACCGGGTGCCGCATGGCCATCGCCCATAGCACCTGAACCCCAGTCCCCCTCACAGCCCAGCCACAGCGGCATTGCAGAAAGGAGTGGCTCCAGGGAAGTGGTCCCTTTGGACCACCTCCAACTTCCTTTAAGGACTGGCAACCAACCCGATCAAGCCTCTTAACGCCCAGTCCCTTGATGGGAAAGCCTGGACCCGCACTGGAGCTGCAGAGGCCAACCGCCTCAACGGCTCTCTCCCCCTAGATAACACATCTCACACACAGGGGTAATGGCCAATGGGGCAAACAATTAATACACATTACTTTGATAAAACCAATTAAAAACATTGCTGGTCTGGCAAAAGAGCAAATTCCACCTTCAGTCTCACCATGATGTTCCTCACCTAGCTCCCACCCAGTGCTCTGTCCTGCCGACTTACGCCAAATGTAACCAAATGGACTTTTTGAGGTTATTAAAATACACTACTGACTACGCCAGTTGGAATTTCACCAACAACCAATTAAGGCTTTAACTTAAGAAAAGGAGGTTCGTAACAGAGCTTTAGAAGAACTGGGTAGGGAGGCTCAGGGAAGACACCAGGTTAAAGTTGACATTTTATTCATATCAAGTTAAAACAGTGCATTAGGCCACATTAATAAATTAGTCATGGTCTTCCTCAATAAGTTACCATTTCCTTTTGACTCAATAAACACATAAAATACACAGCAAACAAAGCACACAGCACTACAAATAGGGTTTACTGCAATCTCAAAATCTGGCATATAAAAGGAGGGAGGACCAACATTCTAATTCAGTGGGTTTAAAACATTACCAGGTTAAATAAATACACATTTCAACAACAAGTCAACATTTCGTGCACGCAATACCTAAAACCACTTACCACGGGGCGAGCAGAGTGCAGCGCACCTTCGCAGAAAGCTGCCTCACTTATACAGTTTTAACCATAAGCATTACACATCATTTACAAATCAACCCCATACCATAAACCCATCTCTTGCGGTCACGCTGGATCCCACTCTGCTCGCTCCATGTTCAGTCTCTTTGTGCCAAAACACTGCTTTTAAAGAGCACTGGCACCACACCCACAAACACCTGCAATCAATAACAAGCAATTAGTTGGTGTCAATGACACACCCACATAGACACTAGTAGGAATACAATAAATGACACGTCAATACTCCACCCGGTTACATATGTGTGTGACTAAACATCAAGAGAATTGTAGTCCTGAATACAGTGGATAATAAATTAAAGACACAACAGTCTATAGCAGTCGTTCTCAAAGTGGGGTCCAGGGACTCTCAACATTAAGCTTATAACTCACTTTAGCAAATTATGAACCTATTAATATTCCTATAACCTACAACTGTCCCTGACTTCATTTCCAATATGAGTCTATGCTCCCATCTTCTGGACGAGGTGTGTTTATATCAACAGAGTACATTTTCTCTTTCAATTGGCAAATGTCTCTCAGACGCTGGAAGGCAGTGCATTAGCTTGTTCACCTGGAACTACCAAGCAGAAATACAACGTAATGCGGTCATTCAACAAATTCCCTATATTCTGAATCTTCGGAAGGGATCTGTATCAGAAAACATTTTATTGGCAATTTTGGGTGACCTACTGTACATGTCAAACTAAGTACATACAACAGGACTCACATTAGTGCAATAAGATATTAGAGCTATAGGACATTGATGAAATAGGACAATGTATAACAGGCAGATAGCAGAGGATGGTGTGTGAACTTAACCAAATTTAAATGGTATCTGAGCAATGGGCCCAACCAGGTTCAGGGAGGTGACAGGAGCTGTACTATTGGATTTTAGCCCAGCTTTTCATGTGACACAAATAGTCCGTAAACTGCTACTGGAGAAACTACAAGGACAACAACAGTTAATCAGACTATCTGCTGTCCCTTTAGTAGAAAGCTACCTTAGTAAGAGAAAGTGCAAAGTGGAATACGTTCAATCAATAGTTTCTCAGTTTGGCTATATGTTGGAGTACTTCAAGGAAACAACAAAATATGATTACATATAGATTGTAATACATTTTATTTGAAACATGAACAATAAAAAAGACAACCCAAAAACAAAAGAAGAATAACTAATAATAATAATTAAAAGTGAAATGATCAAGAAACCACTACAACAAACTCAATAAACAAATTCTCATAAACAACACAAATGAAATATGACATGTTTGAAAAGGACTAGGAAGTACATTTTTTCATTCCTTCCTCTTCTGAACTACTCATAAATAAAATCATATACAATATACTCATATAATATACTCACATATAATATTTCCAATTCTATGTACAGTAAGTGTGTCGATGACTCTATACACTTCTGTATCCTCAGTCAATTAACACACACATACACTTGACAATGAGTTACAAAAGGCAGTGAACTGTGCAAACAGCAATAGATTGATACTTTACATTTCAAAAACAAAAAGCATACTTTCTGGTTCAAATTATTCATCATGTTCAAAGCCACAGCTATTTGTTAATCAGGGATATATCTATTGAATAAGTTGAAGAAACCAACCCATGACTGTAGATTATCATGGTCAAAGCACAGCACAGTTGTGCAAATTGGGACAAACCTATTCAGCAGATCTTGAACATCAGAATAAATTAAACATCTTGCAAGCTCAGATTCTGTCTCACCTTGACTGTTAAGTTAACCACTTGACCCCTAGGGTGCGTTCGGAAATTGCGCACCGGAGCGCACTCGCCTATTAGTTTGTATTGGCCAGTGCGCTCATTGCTGTATTTCCGAACGCAACCCTAGTGTCCCAAAAATAGCATATCTTCAAGCTCACAATGCATTGCAACGTGTTGTGAACTTGTGATTAGCTATTTTCGGCGAAGATATTTACTGTATAGTGAAAACAGAAAACAGCGAAATCAAAATGTCACAAATTCAATTACCACAAACAAACATGCAAAAAGTCTGACAATAAAAGTCCTACTGACTTGCCCTTGAGAAAGCACTAAAACCCTGCCTGCGCACTAATTCAAAGTCACGCATCTGCATAAAAGCGGCAGCGAAAGCAGGTTAAATATATTGTCTGTGACACAGAGTAGGAGTGTGATCTGTCCTCTGGGTCTGATGACACAAAAGAACAAATTAATTTCCCTACAAAGACAATTCTGTGTGATTTTGATGTGAGGTGTGTTCTAGTTGTGTAAGTCAGGGAATACTAATAACAATAGTAGACTATTACACTTACTTGCAACACAGTGCTTTAACAGCCAAACAAAATGAAACATCATTATCATAAATAAACAATGTTACATGTTGAAAAGAGATTGAGTAAGTTGTAATGACAGGAGATATTCACCGGGGGGAAGCACTGGGCTTGTTGAAGTTGACAGTGGCATACTGCACATCCCCTTCATCCCTCTGCATCTGATCATTGGAATATGGAGGCACTTCCTGGTTCTTAGGGCGAGAGAAGTGTACGGTGGAGTAGTTGACATCGTCCTGTGGCTCTGGGGTTTGTGTCTGTAAATGACAGACATTCGCTGATGGACATCAAAGACAGACAAGATGATGAAATCTACTTAATGTCTTATTTAGTTCTTACACAGCATACCCCCATCTCTATATCTCTCTTTCACTCTCACTTCTTTTCTTACTCTCCCTCTCGCAACAGATATATCCACACATGCATACAATACATATAAAGCTATAGTTACCAAAGAGTAGTGAATTATTTGCATCTCACACTCTACACACGCACACGCACACGCACACGCACACGCACACGTACACGCACACCTGCAGTTTTTCAGTCATCCTCACCTGTCCACTTTGTACAAGGTCACTAGACTCAGTGAGAGACTTCAGACATTTCTTCTTCCTGAATTGCGTCAGTGAATCAATGAACCATTGTACCAGATGTTAATAAGCACATTGTACATTGGCTGGAAATCTGAAATGGGCTGTCTTTGTATTATGTTACCTGATCCCCAGGTAGATGAGCAATAGAAGAAACAGGAAGAGGCAGAATACAGTGATGACTACAGCCACAATTGTACCTGCCTTCGATGTCCCTTTATGTGGAGCTATGAGTTATGAAAGACGTAAATACAGACGTTAATTAGCTTGACATTGTCCAGCAATTACAAAAAGCCAAAATATGCTAAAAGCTGTTTACAGTATATTGATTATATTGAATAGTTTTTTATTTAATTTGTATTCTTTATTGAGGTGTTAACCTGTTTCCTTAGCCTGTTAACAAATTAAAAACTCTATAATTATGTTAGAGAATATAGTTTTATTTAATTATTATTATTTAGTGTATATGAATTAAAATCTCTTACTTGTTACAGTGAGTTGGATAGTAGAGTTACTAGTCCCTAGTTCATTTGTGGCTGTACAATAGTACTCCCCACCGTCCTCAAGGCTTATGTTTAGGATGACGTAGTTCTGTCCCAAAGACACTGATGACGTTGAACTCTTCTTGTACCAGACGTATGTGTTCACTGGTGGGTTGGCATCACTGCTGCAGGTCAGAGTCACTGAACTGCCCTCCTCTATTTCACCAGAGGGGCTCACTGACACCGAGGGGGTCTTTGGGCGGTCTGATTTGAAATGATATTATGCAATACTGTAGTAAACTTGATATTTAAAACAGATACAGAGACACATGGTAGCTCCATACAAACCTACAGTAAATATGTTACATGCAGGCATATATCGTGTATTTCCCTTTCTTGATATTGTCTAATAGCACAAGGACAAAACATCCTTGCCGACATATATATACAGAACAAATAAATGCTTGCATACATCATTTTGTACTTTTGTGTTAAAATATAAATGTGTATATGTCACAGTGAATTTGAGAAATCAATGTGTGTGCAAACACTGAGTTTGCACACTTTAGTGAATTTGAGGAAAAGCTGACAGTAACGAGGAAAAACAACATTTGACATGACCATTTTTTTTTTGATAATAACATTTTACTTTTTAATACTACCAAGTCAGTCATACCACTCATGACCAAAATGTGCATTTTAAAACACAATGTGATTAATCAATTAGAAGGGTCGGGTTTATTTTAATGTTTAGGTTACGGTTTCACTCCTAAGAGTGAAGAAGGCTTTGTGGGAAGAGCTAATGATGAACTTGTAGTAGTAATACATTTGAAAACATTTAAAGATTTAAAACAAAGAAAGATTAATTTAAATTAGTGCTTGTTTTGTCATTCGTACATCCACACAGAACGTGAATATTACGAGATAATAGAGCGATGTAATTATTTTTAGAGACAAGATTGATTTTTACAGAGAATAAAAGCATCAAAATATGTGAATGAGGCACCAGCAAATTAATAGTTTGATGTGAAGTATTCACAACATTTGTTTGTATTGTTTATTTTACATTGACCTTTGGGCTTATTGAGCCTTGTTGAACCTTGTTGAGGTTCACTGTTACATATACTGTAAAAATAAATACAGCTCAGCAAATATTTTTAATAATACTGTATATTTATTGATTATCTATAAATTATTTAAATATATTTTTGTACTTACATATGACATTGAGAGTCTTCCCTGGACTTCTAAGAGTCTCTTGGTCTTTGACAGCACAGGAGTAGTTTCCCGCATGCTGACTGAGCACTGGGTCTAGAGTCACATAGTTGTGTTGGTTCTGGTTTAGAAACAGATGGTTCTGGTACCAGATGTAGATGGGGTTGAAGTCACTCAGAGGACAGCTGGTTGTACAGAACATTGTCACTCTCTGTCCCTCTGTTACCGTGGTAGCAGGAGTCACTGTCACTGTCAGAGCTGATGGTTTAATGTTATGAAATCATCATTTATCATGGGGACCACGATACAAGTCTATAGTTGGTTTAATTAATTAAACTGTTTTGTCACGACAAAATAGAAATATAGAGAGAAACGTTAAAATGTCATATGTAAGTAAATGTGTTGTTACTTACTTACCAGTTATATCTAATATCACTCCAGGAACACCAGAATATTTGCCAAATGACTTATCTGTCAAAAATCTGAATCTGTAATCCGCAGAATCGTACGATGTCACATTTCTGATTATCAGTTGATGGTGGTTCTGATTACTCATATTCCCATTGTACTCTAAACGACCATTATATTTTGGGTTAGAAAACAGATTTGTGTAAGTGTAAGCACTTTCTACGTCCAGTTCAGTGTACCAGAATGTGTTCTTCACTACAAAACCACTGGGAAATGAGTAATTACTGGACATTTCCACTGAAGTGCCTTCCAGGGCACAGATTTTCCTCTTGATGTAATTCACACTCCAGCAGTTATCAACAGCACCTGAATCAAAATCATGATGGTCAGGGTTACATCCAAATGCATTTAAATTACATTTATTTAAGTAACATTTAATATCATACTCTGTGAAAAGAGTTGGCTAATTCCTTGTACTGATTAATCATAATGCATTTGACATTTATTTTCTCCCAGTCTACAGTAACTGATCTCAGAAATGTAAATTTCATCAATTGAATATTTGGAGGAAAAAAAATCATAGATTGCCCAGTTTGAGACCTGTGTTTTCTCTACTGTATGTTTTGTTTATAATTTCATTTGAGTCATTTTTAACACTGCATTTATCCCCTGATAGCATCAATATGGAGACAAACTAATTATTTGTTTAAAATTGGTTGTAGATTTTTCATCTGTGTGAGATTGTTTAGCAACAAATGAGAATGTATTTTCTATAAAGCTACATTTATATAATATAATTAAAAAAAATGCAGTGTGAAAGTATTTAGCACCCTTGACCAATAGTATTAAAATCACATACATTTTAATATCAATGTAACTTAACGCTGTATGTTTGCTTCATACTCACACACTGCAGCTGAGCGGGGATAATCATGGTCTTTTAAAGAACAAGAGTAACTGTTGGTAGACTCAGAGGAAACTGTAAGATATTCACTTGACACAGTCCTTATGTTCCCGTCTTTATACCAACTGTAGGTAGGGATGGTAATATCAGTCAGAATACAGCTGTGGTCACATTTCAGCCTAACTTGACCTCCATTGGGCCTTGCACGAGACACCTGTAGGTCTGGAATGAAAGGATGTGATAGAAGCATTAATATTACTTTGATCATTATTATCATTCTTATATGAATCAATTACTGACATAGCAGTACTGTACCTGTGACACTGAGACTAAGTGATTCTGATTGGCCCTTATCATCTCGGCACAAGTATGTATTTGAATCACTCTCTCTCAGGTCATGGATTCTGAGAGAGGAGCTGCTTTGCTTAGATCCATTATACATTAAACGATTTGTATCTAATGAGATTTCCTGCAGAGTGTCATATTCTTTGCCATTCCAGTGTGCGGTAAACCATTTCTTGCTTGAAGGATCTGTGATAGAACAGGGCAGTTCCACCCCTGATCCCTTCAAGGCACAGATGTATGTTTCACCAAGAGCTACTGAAACAGAATGTTAGAAATATGAAGACAACACTGGACTTTATCTGCGCTCAAAGGAACCAAAACACAGAGTGGAAAACAGAACAGTAGAAATATGCTTTCAACACAGGCCCTGAAGCATCTGAGAGGATGCATTGTGTGTGTTTCTTTTTCAATATCATTTAAAACATAATGTTAAAATAATAATTTTGATAGACTAGTCTTAATAAAATAAATAAATGTAAAGCTCTGTCATTTACATGACTTTCATGTCTGCCACAATTCTGCAAAATACATTTTGGAAAGTGGTACAGCGTTGCTTAAAACAAACGACTATTTAATGATTATTCAAAGTGTGACCTGCATAATGTCTGTCTGAGAGCAATGCATCAAGTCACATTCCTTGTATGTGTACATAAACACATTCTGATTCTGATGATTTGGTCAAGAAATGGTTGAGAATTACTTCATACCTGAGAGATGCAGCAGCAAAGCCACAAACACAGACCCAGCTCCTGCCATCAACATGGTGGTCTGGTCCTTCTGCTTCTCACTAGAAAGATGACTGAGTAACAACATTCATGAGAGCATCACTAAAAACACAACATTTTCTCTAATCCCACCCAAGCAAAATCAATTTAACCCAGTTGTTGAAATCAAAAGCACTGCAGGCTGCTTAGTTCATTTTAAAATCTAGACATGTAGAAGATTTAGTTTGGATTTTGTGTGTGAATGTCATTTGACACAAACAGTATATCAGTTGTGACAGTATGTCGAGTGTCGACAGTATAGTATGTCACAGTTGTGACAGTATGTCACAACTGTGACTTCCTGTGACTTCCTTCCTCTTTTTGTATATGAATGGTAATAGTATTCTAAGTGAAGGGCACTGTTGTATCTGACTTACACGTATGGGTTCTTGGGCCAGCAAAACAGCTGATATATTTGTGAATATTTGACCTGAAAAAGGAAAGAAAAAAAATCACCTGCTCCGCCTCCATGAACTTTTTTACACATGTTTCTAAAACACAGTGTATATGTAACCATTTGCATATTATGTAACATCTAATATATGAGAAGTACATTGGATCTTAGATTTCCAAAATTACAAAAACATTTACAGTATGTCAGAAAACAGTAGCTCATATGTATATTATAAAGTAACAGTGATGTTGTGGTGTCTGGAGAAGTGGGTAAAGGCCTTTTGTAACTTTGTCTTAACAGCGCCCTGTGTAAAAATAACTCTCATGACATGTTTGCAGAATGCTGCCAAAAATTATCATATTTGAAGGCCAGCTTAAACTGTGCTCTCAAACATGACAAAATGATTCCGTAAGTACTGTATGGGCGGCCAGAGGTGTTTACAAAGTCACTTGACTTATTAACATTGCTGTGTGTGTGTGTGTGTGTGTGTGTGTGTGTGTGTGTGTGTGTGTGTGTGTGTGTGTGTGTGTGTGTGTGTGTGTGTGTGTGTGTGTGTGTGTGTGTGTGTGTGTGTGTGTGTGTGTGTGTGTGTGTGTGTTAGAGAGTGATAGAGATGGTGGTATGGGTGTTCCCAATTTTTTATGGACATATATTGCTATTGCATTTGTTAAATATGCTGAACAATGACGACCAGTATGTGAGAGAGCTTGCACGTTCATCTCTGTTCTTGGACCTAAAACGACGTAAGGTCCCCTTGGCATTTGACTCGGATCCTAGCTTCCTAGGCTTCAGGAGGAAACTTAGTGGAAAGCTAGACAGTCGCTCACCCGGCTTTGGTGTGTGGTCAGACTGGCCGGACTTAAATGATCTGTGCTGTTGGGCTGATGTTACCTTGAAGTGGGTAGGGTCTAACTCTGAGGCGATGGCTGTCTCAGAGGACTTTATATCTGACTCCAGTGTCTCTGTCAGAGCATCTTTGACTGTGTGTGGAACAGAACACCAACTCCCACTGACTAATGCCCGAGGTCGCCTCTTATGGGCACAACAGCAAAGGCAGCGGCAACACTGGACTGAGCTGAGATTACAAGGGAAGGCTGCATGTCTCCCTGCTGCGGACCATTCTGTCTCTTACTCTGTGTTCAAAAATGTTGCTTTAGACGAGTGCATTGTTGTCTTTACTCTGAAAACGAGGTTGCAGGTTTTTTTTTTCTTCTAAACTTAACCTCTACATCTGGTTTCCAGGCAACCATGCTCCTCACTGTATACATCATGGTCATGAAAAAATTGTTGAAACCATGTCCCACATCTTAAATGGGTGCCATGTATGTTCATTCTCGAGGTCGGTTGTACCTTCATTACAGCTTTCCTATACAAAGTGCTAAAATATCATCAGCTAGAGCAGACCATCTCTCAGCTAGGCTACAGATGTAAACTTTTGGTTTTTATCTTTGGTAGCCTAGGGCACGTGCACAAGTTGGTTGTGAGGGGCCTTCAAATGGCCGGCCTCTCCAAAAGGAGGGCTAAACAATTAGCAAAGTACTTCTCAATATCATCATATTATAGGAAGTCGCTCAATTTGGAGGAGGCGTTGTTTCCTTTACCCATGATTGTTGTCTGCTGTGTTTGACAAGTATGCCAACATTATTGTATGTAACAATGTTCTGCCTTATATGCACTTTGTAACTGGCTGTTTTCACATTATTTGACTGCACTGGCAGTGTTTATGTACAAGGCATTTCTTGTACTTCTGTTTATGTGGGCATAAATAAATATTTCAAATGTGTGTGTGTGTGCGTGCGTGCGTGTGCTTGTCGGTCTTATACTTCACCTGAAAGGTTAATCAGTCAACAGAACCAGTGTGTTCAGTGAGTCTAACATGATTAACGTGGAGTCTGAAGTTGAATGGGCTTATTCAAGGGTAGAGTGTCTGATCAAATGAATTTAAAATATCTAAATATTGAGTCAAGCAACTTACAGTAAAAACTGCCTGGGGTGCACACAAAAGCCACCCAGAAGTGTTTTAAAGTGAAATACCCCATTAACATTGGAAAACAATCAAAGTACATACATGGACGTATGGTATTCATATTAGTGCACTAGGACATTGCATTAAAGACAAAAGAAAAGGGCATAAACACACTCAAATCTGTGCAAAAATCATTTAATGTGCAGCCAGTCTTAGGTCAGAGACAGGAGCAAGTCAGAATATCACTTGATTAGCCTTAATACAGAACACCTTTACATTTGAATGTGTGTGACTAAAAATCAAGAGAATTGTAGTCCTGAATACAATGGATAATAAATTAAAGACAACAGTATATAGCAGTAGTCGTTCTCAAAGTGGGGTCCAGGGACCCTCAGGGTTCCTTGGGGGGGGTTCCAAATGGACCCTTACAGGTCTGTAACTCTGAGAGTGTACACTTCCAGAGTTATGGGGATCCTTGAAATTAAAAGGTTTGAGAACCACTGGTCTATACAGGTCAAGAAACATTAAGCACATAACTCACATTAGCGAATTATTAACCTATTAGTATTCCTGTAGCCTACGTCTGTCCCTGACTTCATTTCCAATATGAGTCTATGCTGCCATCTTCTGGACGAGGAGTACAGTTTCTCTTTCAATTGGCAAATGTCTCTCAACTGGACGCTGGAAGTCAGTGCATTAGCTTGTTCACCTGGAACTACCAAGCAGAAATACAACGTAATGCGGTTAATTCCTTATATTCTGATATTCGGGTGACCTACATGTCAAACTAAGTACATACAACATGACTCACATTTAGTGCAATAAGATATTAGAGCTATAGGACATTCATGAAATAGGACAATACATAACAGGCAGATAGCAGAAGATGGTGTGAACTTAAAAAAATCTCTCACATCTCCAGAATACTGTGCAACTTGTACAATGTTCACAATTCAGAATACCCTGACTGGCTCCAATGGCTCCATCACTACCTTTGCTCCCCGAGCGCCGGCTCCTAGGGTGAATGTCTGCTCACTGCTCCTAGTGATTATAGGATGGGTAAATGCAGAGGACGAATTCCATGTATATGCATATATATATATATATATATATATATATATATATATATATATATATATAGTGACAAAAAACACCACAGGGAGTGGGGACTATATTATAACTAGAAGGTACTGTTCCTGAAGAAACAGTGTGGGATCGCTAAGAATGTTGATGGTATTGAGTATTGATAGTGTTAGTAAAGTAAGTTAAAGGTTTGAAAGGTTTAAAGTTCTAAAAGTTTTAAAGGTTTGAAAGGTTTAAGAGGTTCTAAAGGTTTGAAAGGTTCTAAAGGTTTGAAAGATGTGAAAGGTTTTAAAGGTTCTAAAGGTTTGAAATGTTTGAAATGTTTGAAAGGTTCTAAAGGTTTGAAAGGTTTGAAAGGTTTAAGAGGTTCTAAAGGTTTGAAAGGTTTGAAAAGTTCTAAAGGTTCTAAAGGTTTGAAAGATGTGAAAGGTTTGAAAGGTTTGAAAGGTTTGAAAGGTTTGAAAGGTTCAAAAGGTTTAAAAGTACAACTTATTAAAACAATTCTAATGGTAGCCAATATGTCCTAAGTAGGCTGAACGTTATAGAGTTGGAACGGAGTTTCTAGCTAAAAGTATGCATTTCTCCATTGAAATGAATGGGAGTTTTTTAGAAGTAAAAAGTGAAATATCTCTAAAAGTACAAATTATTTCAAAAATTCAAATGGTAGCCAATATGTCCTAAGTAGGCTGAACGTTATAGAGTTGGAACGGAGTTTCTAGCTAAAAGTATGAATTTCTCCATTGAAATGAATGGGAGTTTTTTAGAAGTAAAAAGTGAAATATCTCTAAAAGTACAAATTATTTCAAAAATTCAAATGGTAGCCAATATGTCCTAAGTAGGCTGAACGTTATAGAGTTGGAACGGAGTTTCTAGCTAAAAGTATGAATTTCTCCATTGAAATGAATGGGAGTTTTTTAGAAGTAAAAAGTGAAATATCTCTAAAAGTCCAAATTATTTCAAAAATTCAAATGGTAGCCGATATGTCCTGAGTAGGCCGAACGTTGACGAGTTGGAACGGAGTTTGTAGCTAAAAGTATGAAGGACTAGTTAGCCGCCAAAAAACGGTGGGAAGTATATAATAAATAGTGGCAATAACATTAGTGTGATCGCTTTAGCGATCCCACAATTACCTGGTACAGTGGATGCTCCACCCTCGACTGCTAGGCTCTACACTACAGAGTGTGGTTAAAACAGTGCAGAGCTCATCACCCGAACTTAACTGCCAGCCATGCAGGACCTCTACCAGAGGATCATCAAGGACCCCAATCACCCCAGCAATCTGTTAAATGGTATCTGAGCAATGGGCCCAACCAGGTTCAGGGAGGTGACAGGAGCTGTAGGCTATTGGATATTAGCCCAGCTTTTCATGTGACACAAATAGACCGTAAACTACTACTGGAGAAACTACAAGGACGACAACAGTTAATTAGCTCCTGTCCCTGTAGTAGAAAGCTACCTCAATCAATAGTTTCTCAGTTTGGCTGCAGTATGATTACATATAGATTGTAATACATTTTATTTGAAACATGAATAATAAACAAGCACTGAAAAATAATGGATAAAAAACGAATGAAATGGCACCATTGCATAATCCTTAGAAAATACAACATGCTTAGTTTTGACAGTTTTATTAAATTCTCCTTCATCAAATAGATTTTTAAATGTGTTAATGATCTTGCCCCAGATGTAATTTGTCCTCAGGTGAAAGGGACAGGTACTAATAGAATCACCAGGGGATCAGCGATGGAGACCACAAGGTAGCAATGCGCAGCACCACTTTTGGTCAGTCATCTTATTCAGTGAAAGGGATACACTTGTGGAATGCCCTACCAACTAAAATAAAAAAACTAACTGATCTCAAAATATTTAATGAAAAGGTTAAATACTGGCTGAAATCAAACCAAAGCTGTGAACACTAATGCTAGGCACGTTTTTAAACGTTAATGTCACTGCTTTCATGAATGTAATTTGGGAATGTTATTGTTATTGTACTTGTTTAGATTAGAGCTTCATGCAGGTCCTTTTTGTAACAGAATTTTTTATTAGGTAGATATTTATATTAGTATAGAAAGGTCTAACCAGGGACTGGGGTCGCAAATTAGCCTCGGCTATAAACCCCTTGTACAATTGCAACGGTTTCATGTTTTTACAACTGATTCATTGTTTTTTGTATTGTCCCTGTCAAATAAACATATAAAAAAAAAAGAAAAAAAAAGAAAAAGACAACCCAAAAACAAAAGAAGAATAACTTTCAAATTGAAATGATCAAGAAGCCACTACAACAAACTCAATAAACAAATTCTCATAAACAACAACGCAAATGAAATATGTTTGAAAAGGACTAGAAGTACATTTATTCATTCCTACCTCTACTCAACTCAATCAACTCATATACAATATACTCATGAAATATACGCATTTAACTCACATATAACATATCCCAATTCTATGTACTGTAAGTATGTCGATGACTCTATAGGCCTACACGTCTGTACATACACATACACTTTACAAAAGTTACAAAAGGCGGTGAATCAAATCAAAACGTCACACATTAAATTCCCGCAAACAAACATGCAAAACGTCTGACAAAAAAAGTCCTGCTGATTTGCCCTTGAGAAAGCACTAAAACCCTGCCTGCTCAATAATTCAAAGTCATGCATAAAAGCGGCAGCGAAAGCAGGTTAAATATATTGTCTGTGACACAGAGTAGGAGTGTGATCTGTTGTCTTCAAACTCTGGGTGGTTTGCTGACTGTGGCGTACAAGCCAGAGACTTCCTCAGTAGCCTGTCCTCTGGGTCTGATGACACAAAAGAACAAATTAATTTCCTTACAAAGACAATCCTATGTGATTTTGATGTGTGGTGTGTTCTACTTGTGTAAGTCAGGGAATACTAATAACAATAATAGAATATTACACTTACAACACTTATATTACTACTTACAACACAATGCTTTAATAGCCAAACAAAAGGAAACATCATCATCATAAATAAACAATGCTACATGTTGACAAGCTATATGCACAACTAGAGGTTGAGTAAGTTGTAATGACAGGAGATATTCACCGGGGGGAAGCACTGGGCTTGTTGAAGTTGACGGTGGCATACTGCACATCCCCTTCATCGCTCTGCATCTGATCATTGGAATATGGAGGCACTTCCTGGTTCTTAGGGCAAGAGAAGTGCACAATGGAGTAGTTGACATCATCCTGTGGCTCTGGGGTTTGTGTCTGCTCTGCAGAGGAAGGACTTGTGGTCGTGGCTGAGACGTTGCCACGCTCAGGGACAGACACTCGCTGATGGACATCAAATACAGACAAGATGATGGAATCTACTTAATGTCTTATTTAGTTCTTACACAGCATACCCCCATCTCTATATCTCTCTTTCACTCTCACTTCTTTCCTTACTCTCCCTCTCGCAACAGATATGTTTCCATGCATACATACATATAGGGCTATAGTTACCAAAGTGCAGTGAATTATTTGCATCTCACACTCTACACACACACACACACACACACACACGCACACACACACACACACACACACACACACACACACACACACACACACACACACACACACACACACACACACACACACACACACACACACACACACACACACACACACACACACACACACACACACACACACACACACACACACACACACACACACACACACACACACACACACACACACGCATGCACACCCCTTCAGTTTTTCAGTCATCCTCACCTGTCCACTTTGTACAGGGTCACTAGGCTCAGTACCAGACTTCAGACATTTCTTCTTCCTGAATTGCGTCAGTGAATCAATGAACCATTGTACCAGATGTTAATAAGCACACTGTACATTGGCTGGAAATGTTAATGTTAATGTTAAATGTTATGTTACCTGATCCCCAGGTAGATGAGCAATAGAAGAAACAGGAGGAGGCAGAATACAGTGATGACTACAGCGACAACTTTACCTGTATTCGATGTCCCTTTATCTGGTGAGGGGACATGAGGTATGAAAATGTAAACACAGGTGTAAATTAGTATGGCATTGTAATTAAAAAAATCAAAAATACTCTAAAAGATAAAAAGCTGTCGAATGTTGATGTATTGTTTTTTGCCCCATTATTGTTTCTTGTACTTGCCTGTTTCTTTAGGTAAACAAATTAAAAATCCTTACTTAAAGTGATGAGTTTGATAGTAGAGTTACTAGTCCCTAGTTCATTTGTGGCTGTACAATAGTACTCTCCACCGTCCTCAAGGCTTATGTTTAGGATGATGTAGTTCTGTCCCAAAGACACTGATGACGTTGAACTCTTCTTGTACCAGATGTATGAGTTCACTGGTGGGTTGGCATCACTGCTGCAGGTCAGAGTCACTGAACTGCCCTCCTCTATTTCACCAGAGGGGCTCACTGACACCAAGGGGGTCTTTGGAAGGTCTGATTTGAAATGATATTGTGCACTACTGTAGTAAACTTGATTTTTAAAATAGATAGAAACACATGATATCTACATACAAACCTACAGCAAATATATTACATGCATGCATATATTTTGTATTTCCCTTTCTTGATATTGTCTAATAGCAAAGGAAAAAACATCCTTGCAGACATGCATAAGTTTGTACTTATTTAAAATGTATATCACAGTGAATTTGAGAAATCAATGAAGTTTACAAACTAGATCGAGTTTGCGCACTTACTAGTGAATTTGAGGAAAAGCTGACAGTAACCAGGAAAAACAACATTTCACCTGACAAATTTGTTTTTGATAATACCATTTTACTTTTTAATGTAATTAATCAATTGAAACAGGGTCGGGGTTATTTTAAGGTTTAGGTTTATATGGTTTCACTCTTAAGACTGAAGGAGGCTTTGTGGGAAGAGCTAATGATGAACTTGTAATAGTAATACATTTGAAAACATGTAGACAGATCTAAGTGCTCTTGCTTATATTCTTAGGCAATTTGGTTTATTGAGTTTGGTTTAGACCGAGGACGTGTTTTAAGTAACTAGAAGTTTTCTAAGACTGATATTATAGCATTAGTTAGTGAAGAGCGGGGGGATGAACTGGAATCTAGGGCAGACATATCGTTGCTGTCGGGCAGAAACCGTGCATGGTTTGATATTGGATGCTTTTAAGCGCTATCCTCTGGATTTTGTATTACCTCATGTTATCATGGGATGATGTCTGAATCCTAATAAAATCAATGAATGGATCAATCAATCAATCAATCAATCAATCAATCAATCAATCAATCAATCAACCAACCAACCAACCAGAGTTTAGCTAAGGTTACGGTTTAGGTTATGGTTAGGGTTAAGGTCCGTACAGCTGTTGTGTCATGCGTACATCCACACAGAACGTGAATATTACGAGACGAAAGCAATGTAATTATTTTTTGAGACAAGGTCGATTTTTACAGTTAATAAAAGCATCAACCTACTGTATATGAGGCATCACCAAATTAATAGTTTAATGTGAAGTATTCACAACATATTTTTGTATTGTTTATTCGTCACTCTCCCAGTGTGTAAGGACTTTGGGCTTAGGGTTGAGGTTTACTTTACATAATCTGTAAATACAGCTCAGCAAATATTTTAAATAATACTATATATATATTGATTATTTATGTATTATTGACATATATTTGTATACTTACATCTGACATTGAGAGTCTTTCCTGGACTCCTGAGAGTTTCTTGGTCTTTGACAGCACAGGAGTAGTTTCCTGCATGCTGACTGAGCACTGGGTCTAGAGTCACATAGTTGTGTTGGTTCTGCTTTAGAAACAGATGGTTCTGGTACCAGATGTAGATGGGGTTGAAGTCACTCAGAGGACAGCTGGTTGTACAGGACAGTGTCACTCTCTGTCCCTCTGTTACCGTGGTAGCAGGAGTCACTGTCACTGTCAGAGCTGATGGGGAAATGTTATGAAATCATCATTTATCATGGGGACCATGATACAAGTCTATAGTTTGTTTAATTAACTAACTGTTTTGTCACGACAAAATAGGAATATAGAGAGAAATTAACATTAAAATTCCATATGTAAGTACTTTTTTGTTACTTACTTACCAGTTATTACTAATATTACTGGAATACCAGAATATTTGCCTTCTGTCTTATCTGTTATTAATCTGAATCTGTAATCCGCAGAATCGTTCTTTGTCACATTTTTGATAATCAGTTTATGTTGGTTCTGGTTCATCATATTCCCATTGTACTCTAAACGACCATTATATTTTGGGTTAGAAGACAGATTTGTGGGAGCACTTTCTCCTTTCCTCCATTCAGTGTGCCAGATTATGTCAGTTACTACATAACCACTGGGATATGAGTAATTACTGGATATTTCCACTGAAGTGCCCTCCAGGGCACAGATGTTCCTCTTGATGTAATTCACACTCCAGCAGTTATCAACAGCACCTGAATCAAAATATGATGGTCAGGGTTACATCTAAATGCATTAATTACATTTATTGAAGTAACATTTAATATCATACTCTGTGAAAATAGTACGCAAATTCATTGTACTGATTAACAGTAAACAGTCTACAGTAAAGTAAAGAAATGTAACTTTCACCAATTGAATATATATATATATATATATATATATATATATATATATATATATATATATATATATATATATATATATATATATATATATATATATATATATATATACACATAAACACACACATTTATTATAACATGTATATAATAATATGCTGCCCAGTTTAGTACATTGACACCTGTGTTTTCTCCACTGTATGTTTTAGTTTTCATTTGGGTTATCTTTAACACTGCATTTTTCCCCTGATAGCATCAATATGGAGACAAACTAATACATTTGGATTTCTATATTTCTATATTTTGGATCAAGCTATATTTAATATTATGATCAAAAAAGAAATAAAGTGTGAAAGTGTTTTGCACTATAATAATATTAAAATCTCATACATATTAATGTCGATGTAACCTAATGCGGTATGTTTGCTTCATACTCACACACTGCAGCTGAGCGGGGATAATCATGGTCTTTTAAAGAACAAGAGTAACTTTGTGCAGAGGGAACTGTAACATCAAGATATTGACTTGACTCAGCCTGCTTGAACTGGTTCTCATACCAACTGTAGGTAGGGTTGGTAAAATAAGTCGGAATACAGCTGTGGTTACATTTCAGCGTAACTTGATCTCCATTTGACGTTGTACGAAACACCTGTAGGTCTGGAATGAAAGGATGTGATAGAAGCATTAATATTACATTGATCATTATTATCATTCTTATATGAATCAATTACTGACATAGCAGTACTGTACCTGTGACACTGAGATTAAGTGATTCTGATTGGCTCTTATCATCTCGGCACAAGTATGTATTTGAATCACTCTCTCTCAGGTCATGGATTCTTAGAGAGGAGTTGCTTTGTTTAGATCCATTATACATTAAACGATTTGTATCTACCGAGACTTCCTGCAGATTGTCATATTCTTTGCCATTCCAGTGTGCAGTAAACCATTTCTTGCTTGAAGGATCTGTGATAGAACAGGACAGTTCCACCTCTGATCCCTTCAAGGCACATATGTTTGTTTCACCAAGAGATACTGAAACAGAATGTTAGAAATATGAAGACAACACTGTACTTTATCTGGGCACAAAGGAACCAAAACACAAACTGGGAAACAGAACAGTAGAAATATTCTTTCAACACAGGCCCTGAAGCATCTGAGAGGATGCACTGTGCGTGTTTCTGCTTGAATCTCATTTAAAATGTAATGCTAAAATAATAATAATTATAGACTAGTCTTAATAAAATAAATAAATGTAAAGCTCTGTCGTTTACATGACTTTTATGTCTGCCACATTTCTGCTAAATACATTTTGGAAAGTGGTACAGCAATGCTTAAAACATAAATTACTATTTAATGATTCTTCAAAGCTGTGACCTGCAGTCACTGTCAATAATTTCTGTCTGAGAGCAATGCATCAAGTCACATTCTTTGTATGTGTACATAAGCACATTCTGATTCTGATGATTTGGTCAAGAAATGATTGAGAATCACTTCATACCTGAGAGATGCAGCAGCAAAGCCACCAACACAGACCCAGCTCCTGCCATCAACATGGTGGCCTGGACGTCCTTCTGCTTCTCACTAGAAAGATGACTGAGTAACAACATTCATAAGAGCATCATTAAAAGCAACATTTTGTGTATTCTCACTCATACAAATGCAAACTACCCCATTTGTTGAAATCAAAAGCATTACAGGCTACTTACTTTATTTAAAATTGTAGATGTGCAGAAGAGGTTCTGTGTGGGTGTTTTTTGACACAGACAGTATGTGTGTGAACTGACATCCTTCCTCTTTGTATATGACCAGTAAGTAAGTAAGTCAGATACACTGTTGTATCTGACTTACATGCATGGGTTCTTGGGCCAAAAAAAACAACTGTTATATTTTGAATCCTTGACCTGAAAGAAAAAAAGCTGCTCCATGAACTGCTTTACATATGTTTCTAAAACACAGTGTGTATGTATCAATTTGCATATTATGTAACATCTAATATATGTACATTGGATCTTACATTTCCAAAATTACATAAATAGTTACAGTATGTCAGAAAAGAGTAGCTCATTTTTATATTATAAAGTAGCAGTGGTGTTGTGGTGTCTGGAGAAGTGGGTATAGGCCTACTCTAACTTTGCCTTAACAGCACCTTGTGTATAAATAACTCTGATGACATGTATTTAGAATGCTGCCAAAAATTATCATATTTGAAGGCCAGCTTAAAGTGTGCTCTAAAAAATGATAAATTGTCAACTAGTTTCTGTGAGTACTGTATGGGCCAGAGGTGTTTACAAAGTCACTTGACTTGTATTGCGGCTGATGTTTGCTTCATAAATCAACATTTTACTGAAGCAACTGCTTATGTAAACATCATTATTTTATTGGCTGTTGTTAATGTAACATTTGTGTTTATTTACGTTTACTTGAAGCAATACCTTCCTTGACCCTTTTCCACGTTCAATACCATGGGGTAAAATCAAAGAATAAGTTGAGGGTATAAGCATAGTCTACATATTATTATATCATGAAAAAGTATTGTATTGTTGAAGTGATATAGTTTATTAATTACCCCCAATGGGAAAATTCATAGTTCACACCAGTTCAGAGACAAAAAAGTAGGATTATATCATCATCATCATCATCATCATCATCATCATCATCATAAATATGTTAACACCCTTTGTTGTCTCTGTTCTGTAAGGCTTGCTGGTATCCTTTAACTTGTTAATTCAATTCTAATAAGAGGGGTTCCGGAGAGATGAAAAGAGGAAGCACAGTCATTTTTAATGCACAGTGTCTCTAATTTTTAACTCAAAACCGTTTGGATTTATATTTAGCAATAGTTAACACCCGCAAACTATAACACTGTGACAGCTATTTTCAAGTGAAGCCAACAAGACGAGTTGAGAAGGGCTGAATGCAGCACTGTGCATGAGAGGCGGGGCTGCTACTGTACTTGCGGGCAACTGTGTGTGTGTGTGTGTGTGTGTGTGTGTGTGTGTGTGTGTGTGTGTGTGTGTGTGTGTGTGTGTGTGTGTGTGTGTGTGTGTGTGTGTGTGTGTGTGTGTGTGTGTGTGTGTGTCGCAACCGTGCAAGTCATTTTTCTTAAAAATGTCCCAGAGGCAGAAAAGAGTCATAGTAGAATACACAAATGAGAATTGAACAATCTCAAATACTCAAATTCATTATGTATTGAAAAATGTATTGCTGTGCACATAAGAAGTGAGCATGCCCACTGACAAAGAACTGCATATACGTCTTGTACCAGCACTGGCCAACTTGCTGGTCATGCTGGTGACCAGCCTATATGTTGTTGGTGTTTGCTGGTACAGTATGCTGGTGCTTGTTTAAGCTGGTTTAAGAATTTGTGCTAGTCATGCTGGTGTTTCATGCTGATGACCTTCTAGTTTAAACTGGTATTTATATGATACCAGGACACAATTTTTTTAGATAACAGAAAAATCAAACATGTCACAGAGGATGAGTGGAATGCCTTCCTCTCTGCATTTATTCATCCACCTAATCAAATTCTTCTTCACAACAGAATGATAAACAAGCTATACGGTTTGATCTAGTAAAAGCTATCACCACACAAAAAGATGCAATGATTAGTGCGTAGGCCCGGCAGACAGAAGTTCTGGGGAGATTGAGCAGATATCATATACTGTAGCTTATAAACAGGAACGGAAATGGCCTTGTTGTTTGATGAAATATTTTGGCACACTCATTTCCCCTGTCACAGGGTTATGGCTTTGTGCTTCATATTACACATGTGATTGCACTGTTCCACTTGATTCCAGTTGATAAGCTTGGAAAAAACTTTCTTGAGAGTCTGTTAATAACATGTTAAATAATCATGTGTGCAACTTCCCAAACCAGTATGAGAGGATTAAAATATAAAATGAGGTATTCGAACCATTGTTATGATGAGTCTGCCCCAGGCACTTCTGTCCACTGGACTAATTTTCTTTTTCTTTTCTTTTTTTTGTGTTTTTTTTTTAACATTGAGCAGTGTTTTTAATGGTGACATGACTGCTGGTTTAGACAGCTTCAGAGACTGCATTCTTTGGTGCATTTTTACTCAACTCTGAAACATCTTTATTACATTGTAACTTGTAATGGTCTGAACCATTTCTTACTTCTTTCTTTCTGGTTTATCAATTTGTCATTGTTTTTTACAGAAAGCATGTTCATATATATTCAGATATTTTGTGATTCCAGAACAAACATTCCCTTAACATTATGCAGTCCAAATCCCTCTTAACAGAACTTCAACATTCACTTGCCAAGATGTTCTAGTGTCCATGAATACTTGTCTAGATGCACCCTGTTTGTAGTAGTCCCAAATGCCTTTTCTCTTTATTCTTTCAGTGTGCAGTTTTCATTACTCAACCAGAATGAACAATTCACAACTTAGAATTTACCATTTTGTATCAGAAAAAAACAAGTATTTATTAACTCAATAATCAGTATTTTAGTACTGTAGGCTGAATATTTTAATAAAGGGCAGTGGAGCACAGAAGCTTTTAGTCTGGATTTAAAACTTGTCAGAGTTGGTGCAAGTCTCAGATCCTCTGGAAGTTTGTTCCAATGGGTGTGAGATCATAACTAAATACTCTAGACTGGGCCTACCAAAGGCGAACTGATACTTCTTGATGTAAAAGTCACTCATAAGGAGACAAAATCATGGTAAATCCCATGTTTATTGATTTTCATGAATTGTACTCTTTCTTCTTTCTCTCTCAATGACTAATAGTCTGAATATTGCTACTTATCATTTAGCCATCATATCAATTGATTTAGACCTAGGACACCAGGTGAGAGCAGTTATTTGATCGAGGACTGAGAACCACTGTTCAGCAGGTTATCCTTTACCTTATGAGACTATACTGTATGTCTATGCTGCCATCTGCTGGATAAGTTAAACCCCTTCTGCTATACTAGCTAGGTTTGATCAAACACATACAGCAGAAGCCATTGTACTCGCACCCAACCTCCAAAGACAGAGGATTTTGATCTAGCTTTTTCACATTTAGGGTCTTTGTTTTCCCTGCATATCTCTCTTCTGTTCTATAATTTTACTTAATTGTTTAAGGAAAAAAAAGTGATTGAATTAATTAACTAAAACTTCACTATTACTTCACCTCAAAGGACAATCAGTCACCAGAACCAGGGATGTGTGTGAGTCTAACGTGATTAACATGGAGTCAGAAGTTGAATGGGCTTAGGAGGGGACAGTGTTTGATCAAACGAATATCAAATATCTAAATATTGAATCAAGCAACTGTCTTGGGTGCACACAAAAGCCTGAGTAGACATTAAAATGACCCCAGAAGTGTTTTGAAGTGAAATACCCCTTTAACATTTGAAATCAATCAAAGTACATACTGTACATGGACTTATGGGATTCACATTAGTGCACTAAGACATTGCATTAGATATTCAGACAGTAGACAAACCACTTTATGGTAAATTATTTATTTTTATTTTACAGACAAATTCACCGCTCGCCAGGTATCAGACATAGCTGAGGTGCTGGAGTAAAATACTAAATTGAAAGAAAAGGGCATTTGCGCACTCAAATCTGTGGTTTGAGAACCACTGGTCTATACAGAGATGGTCAAGAAACACTAAGCACATTGGATTTACATTATTTACACAACAAAATAAAATGTGGGAAATTCTATGTAAAAAATCAGGCTATAGCCATCATATAACATAGAACACAGTCTATTGTAATATATTCATTAAAAAACACTTTGCAATGAAAACAAAGAGATTTACTTGCCATTATATGTACTAAGCAACAATATAGCAAATAATATGTATAAAAGGTTAAAACAAAATGTTCTAAACTGTGATGAGATGTCAAAACAATCATGAATCAGTAGTTTATATTTATACAATCATTATAATACAATGCTACAGCACATGACTCATTCAGAACACATATACTGATACATCAACCATATCACTGATACATGTGAAGTTAATATTATTTGTCCAAATGATGTTTTACAGAACTAAGTTACTCCATGTCACAATCAAGCCTCTACAGCATAATTCCCAGTATTAAACTGGCATTATGTAACTTTAATGAATAAAATGTAATTTTGTCCAATCTGTATATGTTAATACAATATAACTTATAAAATTGGGGTGGTTGTATTTTGTCTCCCCGCTCTACTATTGAAACATTTCAGTTGTGTCAAACCTCAATCTAAAACTAACTCTAAGCGTTCGGTTTAATATTTTATATGCCAATACATTTTTTAAAATGTATTTGTCCTCCGTTGATTTGAAATTTTGGATGTGCAACCTTATTAGGATTTTTTCTATTTCTACTTTTTATATGGTTTGATTAACTGTTGCACCCCTACATCTGGATGAAAGCAATTGGTCCTCCCTGGTCGTCCTACATCTGGATGAAAGCAATTGGTCCTCCCTGGTCGTTGGCGTGAGAGAAGTGGACGGTGGCAGAGGAAGGACTCACAGGCGTAGCTGAGACATTTACATACTCAGGGTCGGACACTGACTGATGGACATACTGTAGGAGATACACAAGATGAGGAACTATTCTGTCTTCCCGTTTAGATCTTTCACCTCATACCCCCCATCACACTCACATGTATAACCACCAGATGTGGGAGGGCGGGAGCACTTTGTATCCTCACACACACACACACACACACACACACACACACACACACACACACACGAACACACGAACACACGAACACACAGAATCCTCACCTGTCCAGGTTGTACAGGGTCACTAGGCTCAGTCACAGACATCAGACATTTCTTCATGCTGGATTGAGTCATTGAACCATCGTACCATTAGTTAATAAACATAAATGACAATGGCTGATGACTGTAAGTAAATGACTTGTGAGAGAAATAATGGCCTGGGATTTTTCTTTTGTTACCTGATTCCCATGTAGATGAGCAGTAGAAGAGAGAGGAGCAGTACGAGGAAGAGACGGAATGCATTGATGACTACACCCACAACATTAGCTGCCATTGTTTTCCCTTTGTTTGGAGAGGAGAGGAGACATGAGGTATGAAAGGTAAATACAGATGTCAATTATTATTTTGACATTGTCCATTAAAATGCAGTCTCTGATTAGCTGAATATCCACTGTTATAATTATGTTAGAGAATAGTTTTATTTTAGTTTTAAAACTCTTACTTGTTACAATGAGTTGGATAGTAGAGTTTCTAGACCCTAGTTCATTTGTGGCTGTACAATAGTACTCTCCACCGTCCTCAAGGCTTATGTTTAGGATGACGTAGTTCTGTCCCAAAGACACTGATGACGTTGAACTCTTCTTGTACCAGACGTATGAGTTCACTGGTGGGTTGGCATCACTGCTGCAGGTCAGAGTCACTGAACTGCCCTCCTCTATTTCACCAGAGGGGCTCACTGACACCAAGGGGGTCTTTGGACGGTCTGATACGACATGATTTTGCACAATACTGTAGTAAACTTGATATTTAAAACAGCAACAGATACACATCATGCCTACAGTATACTGTATATGCATGCATTTGCCTTAATATAGTCTTAATAGCTAAAAGAAAACATGCATTACTTGTAGGTGTAATATTAACTACAAATACATATATTTTCATTCCAAATTTAAAATACACAATTTGGATATATCACCAGAATACATCTCAGCAAATATCATAAATAACACTGTATATCCTGAGTAATATAATTGATTATTTATAATATAGTATATTATTTAAATACATTTTTATACTTACATCTGACATTGAGAGTCTTTCCTGGACTTCTGAGAGTCTCTTGGTCTTTGACAGCACAGGAGTAGTTTCCTGCATGCTGACTGAGCACTGGGTCTAGAGTCACATAGTTGTGTTGGTTCTGCTTTAGAAACAGATGGTTCTGGTACCAGATGTAGATGGGGTTGAAGTCACTCAGAGGACAGCTGGTTGTACAGGACAGTGTCACTCTCTGTCCCTCTGTTACCGTGGTAGCAGGAGTCACTGTCACTGTCAGAGCTGATGGGTAAATGTTATGAAATCATCATTTATCATGGGGACCAGGATACAAGACTATAGTTTGTTTAATTAATTAACTGTTTTGTCACAACAAAATAGAAATATAGAGCCTATGTAGAGCGAAATGAACATTACAATTCCATATGCAAGCACTTATTTTGTTATCTACTTACCAGTTATATCTAATATCACTCCAGGAACACCAAAATATTTGCCAAATGATTTATCTGTTAAAACTTTGAATCTGTATTCTGCAGAATCGTACGTTGTCACATTTTTGATTATCAGTTGATGGTGGTTCTGATTACTCATATTCCCATTGTACTCTAAACGACCATTATATTTTGGGTTAGAAAACAGATTTGTGTAAGCACTTTCTCCGTCCAGTTCAGTGTACCAGAATGTGTCCTTCACTACAAAACCACTGGGAAATGAGTAATTACTGGACATTTCCACTGAAGTGCCTTCCAGGGCACAGATTTTCCTCTTGATGTAATTCACACTCCAGCAGTTTTCAACAGCACCTGAATCAAAATCATGATGGTCAGGGTTACATCCAAATGCATTTAAATTACATTTATTTAAGTAACATTTAATATCATACTCTGTGAAAAGAGTTGGCTAATTCCTTGTACTGATTAATCATAATGCATTTGACATTTATTTTCTCCCAGTCTACAGTAACTGATCTCAGAAATGTAAATTTCATCAATTGAATATTTGGAGGAAAAAAAAATCATAGATTGCCCAGTTTGAGACCTGTGTTTTCTCTACTGTATGTTTTGTTTATAATTTCATTTGAGTCATTTTTAACACTGCATTTATCCCCTGATAGCATCAATATGGAGACAAACTAATTATTTGTTTAAAATTGGTTGTAGATTTTTCATCTGTGTGAGATTGTTTAGCAACAAATGAGAATGTATTTTCTATAAAGCTACATTTATATAATATAATTAAAAAAAATGCAGTGTGAAAGTATTTAGCACCCTTGACCAATAGTATTAAAATCACATACATTTTAATATCAATGTAACTTAACGCTGTATGTTTGCTTCATACTCACACACTGCAGCTGAGCGGGGATAATCATGGTCTTTTAAAGAACAAGAGTAACTGTTGGTAGACTCAGAGGAAACTGTAAGATATTCACTTGACACAGTCAGCTTGTTCCCGTCTTTATACCAACTGTAGGTAGGGATGGTAATATCAGTCAGAATACAGCTGTGGTCACATTTCAGCCTAACTTGACCTCCATTGGGCCTTGCACGAGACACCTGTAGGTCTGGAATGAAAGGATGTGATAGAAGCATTAATATTACTTTGATCATTCTTATCATTCTTATATGAATCAATTACTGACATAGCAGTACTGTACCTGTGACACTGAGACTAAGTGATTCTGATTGGCCCTTATCATCTCGGCACAAGTATGTATTTGAATCACTCTCTCTCAGGTCATGGATTCTGAGAGAGGAGCTGCTTTGCTTAGATCCATTATTATACGTAGCCTGCGAGTTAGTTCTGGCAGCATACACTCGAGAGGTTACATGCATTGCTCATTCTATATGGCTGTTTACAGCGTCATGCAAGATCCTTACGTCATACGCTGACGTGGCAATCAGCTGTGCAATTGGGCGGGTATTTAAGTTCTCTTGAATCGGGCATTCCATCCGGTTGTGTCTTCTAGCTTGTTGTCATGCAGCGTTGCTGTTCCTGGCTGGTTGTTTGGTTGTTTGCTGGAGCTACTGCTACTTGCTATCATGCTTCCCAGAAGCTGCTGTTGTTTGCTGGTGTTACTGCTTCATGCTACTTGAATCATGCTTTCTGCTCATAAGCTGCTGTCTATTATAGGCTACTGTGAAGTCCAGGTGGTATGGCGTCGCGTTTGTTTATCTTCTAAGGCTGCTGTGTTCTTCTCTATGCTGCTGAAAAAAGCTAATATGCTGTTGATGCTAATGTCATTGTTGAGGTTTCAGTGGTGGTCTGGTGCCGCTGGTTGTTATATGATACTTGTTCTATTACTAAAAGCAAAGCAACTTAAATTGTAGTGAAACTGCTCCTTGCTAATGTTTTCAAAGTTAAGCTGAAAAACAGCGGTGTTTTAGCTCAGCCAGCAGAGCTTTCTGTTGTGTCCCTCCGGGCTATGGGGTCTCATCTCATTATTAGCAACATTGGCTGGTTTTCTGTCAAATCGCTTATTGGTGGTTTGGCTTAATTCTGGGGAAAAGTTATTTTGGGATCGCTTTCTTATGTGGTTCTGTCATGGTCCCCAGATTAATGTGTAGTTAAAAATATATATATTCCAAATATTCCACTTTTTATCACAAGATTTCGAAATAGCAGATCAGGCTATTTCAATGGCAATGCATACATTAGGATAATACAGGTTAAATACAAGTATTTTCGTGGTCTAGGTTGGCTGATTTCTCTCTCAAACCGGCATCACTGCACGTATCAGTGATCAGCTGTTCAGAGCAGAGAGGGAGAGAGGACCAATAGTTAGTGTCACTTATGCAGTGCATTGCTCAAATCTTATGTTTCATATAATGTACTGGTTAAAAACGTTTAATGCACACAGTCATCTTGAGTGGGATAAGAAAGTACACTTGTGGATGAAGAAGAGCTAGTGTGTGTTCTTGCGCTTCCAAACATGTTGTGGCTCACTGATCAACGTCGAGTGCGTTCCCTCCGGGCTATGGGACTGCATTGCAAGCATAGACGCAACGCAGTGCTGGGTTGCCATGTCCGCTTATTATAAGCACAAGTTATACTAAGTCATTTTTCTTGATCTCGTTTTAGTGTTGCAGACAGTAGTCTGCGGATTTACTTGAGTAAAGCAGCATAGCACCAGGTATCTCAGTCTAGGAATTAATAATGTTTCAAGTTAATCTACAGTTGGTTAAAATATATATAGGCTATTTATATTAGTGATTCATTCTTTCAGCAGTTTTTCAAATCTAGGAGACTGCATTCAAATATGCTGTAAAGAGAACTTATGGTTCATGGTGCATAATTTTATACTAAAGTAGACTATAGTGTGCAGTATGGCCATTATATTGTGGTAATATATTTTATGTTGCAGCTAGTATGTGCTAATTGGTGGCTATAGCTACTTCCATCTGATGTAGCCTACATTTTCTGGTAATAATTTGCCTCTAAGATATAGTGGATGCTGGTAAATATAATAATGAAGTAAATTGTGCAAATCAAGTAAGTAATGGGCTATTGTACTGTGTTGGCTGCAGTGCTTGGTTAGATGTAAGCTTTTGGTTACATTCTAAAGTTCCCCCTGTGCTATTGTATTGCAAAGCTAATTAAGCTATTCTTGCTGTCAAGGTGATATACATTTTGCTGCTTACACCTTGGATAAGAGACCGGTAGGTTACAGGGATTTTCTTAAGTAAATCTTGAAACACTTGAAGAAAAACAACTGATTTTCTTTATCTTTAGCAATAGCAGCCCATCTAAATGGTCTTTGTTATATTAAAGATGGTTTAACACTGCTAATTGGGAAATGCAGTCAGTCCAGCAGAGGGCATTCATGCTCTCAGGGCATAAAGGAGGGGAGCAATTTATGAGGGCACTCATGTCTTATCTTGGGATCAACATATGTTCAGATCCCCGGTTGTAATGCATTCTTATAAAAGCGGTTGACAATTGATGTCATGTTGTGTGACAAGCTACAGGAGTAAAGTTATTGCTACCAGATAAATGGTGGGGCTCTTCAGTAGAGTCATGGTTGATGGGCATTTCAAAGGTTCTTGGAATCCAAACTTAGTTCCGTTATTATTGTTATGAAGTTATTGGATAATGAATGTTATGGTCATTAATTAAAATCTGCTCAGGAGGCAATTATTTAATGTTATGTTCTTTAAATGGTGGCTTATCATTCTTGGTATTATGTTGGCGTGGTTCTTCTTGCAGTCTTGTAAGCAAGGTTGCAATTTTACAAGCATGTAATGTAAAGGGAGTACTGGATTCAGATTAAATATTGTTGGTACTACTAACTACTATAAGTCGATAACCATTGCTTTCATCTACGTGGAGTCTAATCTAAGTGTATATCAAGAGTTAGTCATGCATCCATGATTTCTGATGTTTTATTTCTATGGAGGGACATTTTATGAATATATCTTAAATCTCTCATTGGAAGCTGCTTCAGTATTCTTAGTTAATTAGAAGTCAATCTATGGTTAGATGGGGCAGTCATAGATCTTAGCTGTTAAAACACAGATCTTAGTCTGTTCTCACACAAGCAGCATTATGTTTTATCTGTGGCTCATTTGTTCAACAGGTCATGTCCCGTCTTCAGTTTAAGCTTTAATTCAACAGAACAAATCTTAACCATCTGCATATTTTCAGTTGGTGCACAGATCAACCGTTCTGAATAAAATGGTCCTTAGTGCCATGTTCGTCATGTGCGCTAAAATGGGGAGTTCTTTGTTGGCTCAGGATGTAATGAATACAAGTGTTGTAATAGCTAAATGCAAATGGTAGTTCTGTTATTACCATGCATATCTGGTGGTCGCTGGGTGAAGGTAAGATGTAGCGTGACTTCAAAGTCATGTTAAGTTTTAAATGTTTCTTTAGTTGGCACTAAAGAGTTCAGCTGGTTGCTCAAACTCAAACTCAAAAAAAAAAAAAAAAAAAAAAAAAAAAAGTGGCATCATGGTTGATGCGGTTGGTTTGCATCATGGCTGATGCGGTTGGGTATAGCATCACGGTGATGCAGTTGGCTTGCATAAGAGTTGATGCGGTTGGGGGCATCAGTAGGATGCGGTTGGGGGCATCAACTCTTAACACTTAGGCATGTTAAGTTTATGTAGTATATTCCTCTGTGGCTATTAGAGGAATGGTTAAGTGCTGCCTGTGCATGGCAGCTAAGGCCTTTTAGTTCACATAAAGTTAGTATGTCCTCGCTGATCCCAGACGCTGGTCTGTGGTGGATGGGATATCAGCTTGGTCAATTGGTATGGGTTTGAGAATTCGCCCCACACATAGTTTTCCTATCATATAGAATAAGGCTTACGGCAAGCGTAGCCATGGATTGGCTTCACATTCAAGTTCACATAGATAAGGCTTACGGCAAGCGTAGCCATGGCTTCACATTCAAGTTCACATAATGTTAGAATATCCTAGCATGATCCAGAATTGCTAGCTGCATATTCGTCACTGTCTCCTGAAGGAGTCTAGTGGGATATCTGCTAGGATGAATCGGTGAGCGTTCACCGTAGGGCGTTCTTGGTTCCGCGTGTTGGGGGTTATGTTAGAATATCCTAGCATGATCCAGAATTGCTAGCTGCATATTCGTCACTGTCTCCTGAAGGAGTTTAGTGGGATATCTGTTTGGATGAATCGGTGAGCGTTCACCGTAGGACACGCGTGTTGGGGGTTGTTATGTTATGGTATATCTATCTCCCTGCTCTTAATGGTTAATGATGGCCGTATGATTGTGCTGAGCAGGGAGAAAAAATATAGCAGAGCCTGAACGCCAAGATAAAATATTACTTCCACACTTGTATTCTCATTCTATTATATTGCTTAAATATATTCGGTCTATAATATTGGTTCAATCTATTCGTGAGTTATCTGACAGAAATTATACGTAGCCTGCGAGTTAGTTCTGGCAGCATACACTCGAGAGGTTACATGCATTGCTCATTCTATATGGCTGTTTACAGCGTCATGCAAGATCCTTACGTCATACGCTGACGTGGCAATCAGCTGTCCAATTGGGCGGGTATTTAAGTTCTCTTGAATCGGGCATTCCATCCGGTTGTGTCTTCTAGCTTGTTGTCATGCAGCGTTTTCTCCCACCACCACCCCAGCACCACCAGTGGGCTCTGCTATTGGTCTGTTCCCCATGGGGGGTTGTTATGTTATGGTATATCTATCTCCCTGCTCTTAATGGTTAATGATGGCCGTATGATTGTGCTGAGCAGGGAGAAAAAATATAGCAGAGCCTGAACGCCAAGATAAAATATTACTTCCACACTTGTATTCTCATTCTATTATATTGCTTAAATATATTCGGTCTATAATATTGGTTCAATCTATTCGTGAGTTATCTGACAGAAATACATTAAACGATTTGTATCTAATGAGATTTCCTGCAGAGTGTCATATTCTTTGCCATTCCAGTGTGCGGTAAACCATTTCTTGCTTGAAGGATCTGTGATAGAACAGGGCAGTTCCACCTCTGATCCCTTCAAGGCACAGATGTTTGTTTCACCAAGAGCTACTGAAACAGAATGTTAGAAATATGAAGACAACACTGGACTTTATCTGCGCTCAAAGGAACCAAAACACAGAGTGGAAAACAGAACAGTAGAAATATGCTTTCAACACAGGCCCTGAAGCATCTGAGAGGATGCACTGTGTGTGTTTCTGCTTCAATCTCATTTAAAACATAATGTTAAAATAATAATTTTGATAGACTAGTCTTAATAAAATAAATAAATGTAAAGCTCTGTCATTTACATGACTTTCATGTCTGCCACAATTCTGCAAAATACATTTTGGAAAGTGGTACAGCGTTGCTTAAAACAAACGACTATTTAATGATTATTCAAAGTGTGACCTGCATAATGTCTGTCTGAGAGCAATGCATCAAGTCACATTCCTTGTATGTGTACATAAACACATTCTGATTCTGATGATTTGGTCAAGAAATGGTTGAGAATTACTTCATACCTGAGAGATGCAGCAGCAAAGCCACAAACACAGACCCTTCTCCTGCCATCAACATGGTGGTCTGGTCCTTCTGCTTCTCACTAGAAAGATGACTGAGTAACAACATTCATGAGAGCATCATTAAAAACACAACATTTTCTCTAATCCCACCCAAGCAAAATCAATTTAACCCAGTTGTTGAAATCAAAAGCACTGCAGGCTGCTTAGTTCATTTTAAAATCTAGACATGTAGAAGATTTAGTTTTTACTAGTTAACAGGTTGGATTCTGTGTGTGAATGTCATTTGACACAAACAGTATATCAGTTGTGACAGTATGTCGACAGTATAGTATGTCACAGTTGTGACAGTATTGTGACTTCCTGTGACTTCCTGTGACTTTGCATATTATGTAACATCTAATATATGAGAAGTACATTGGATCTTAGATTTCCAAAATTACAAAACTATTTACAGTATGTCAGAAAACAGTAGCTCATATTTATATTAAAGTAACAGTGATGTTGTGGTGTCTGGAGAAGTGGGTATATGCCTTTTGTAACTTTGTCTTAACAGCGCCCTGTGTAAAAATAACTCTCATGACATGTTTTCAGAATGCTGCCAAAAAATACCATATTTGAAGGCCAGCTTAAAGTGTGCTCTCAAACATGACAAAATGATTCCGTAAGTACTGTATGGGCGGCCAGAGGTGTTTACAAAGTCACTTGACTTGTATTAACATTGCTTCGTGTGTGTGTGTGTGTGTGTGTGTGTGTGATGGTGGTATGGGTGTTCCCAATTTTTAATGGACATATATTGCTATTGCATTTGTTAAATATGCTGAACAATGATGACCAGTATGTGAGAGAGCTTGCACGTTCATCTCTTATCTTGGACCTAAAACGACGTAAGGTCCCCTTGGCATTTGGCTCGGATCCTAGCTTCCTAGGCTTCAGGAGGAAACTTAGTGGAAAGCTAGACAGTCGCTCACCCGGCTTCGGTGTGTGGTCAGACTGGCCGGACTTAAACGATCTGTGCTGTTGGGCTGATGTTACCTTGAAGTGGGTAGGGTCTAACTCTGAGGCGATGGCTGTCTCAGAGGACTTTATATCTGACTCCAGTGTCTCTGTCAGAGCATCTTTGACTGTGTGTGGAACAGAACACCAACTCCCACTGACTAATGCCCGAGGTCGCCTCTTATGGGCACAACAGCAAAGGCAGCGGCAACACTGGACTGAGCTGAGATTACAAGGGAAGACTGCATGTCTCCCTGCTGCGGACCATTCTGTCTCTCACTCTGTGTTCAAAAATGTTGCTTTAGACGAGTGCATTGTTGTCTTTACTCTGAAAACGAGGTTGCAGGTTTTACCATCTAAACTTAACCTCTACATCTGGTTTCCAGGCAACCATGCTCCTCACTGTATACATCATGGTCATGAACAAATAGCTGAAACCATATCCCACATCTTAAATGGGTGCCATGTATACAGGGGACTCTACATAAGTATGCATGACAGAATAGTGGATTTGATATCAAAATATATCTCTTCTATTTTCAGGTCCTGAATGCTGTATAAGCATTCTACTGTGAAGCCAAGCATGTTTAGCCTGTGTAATGATGATTCTGTGTTCTCTAACATTTCAGCTAACACCCCTGATGTCATTGTTGTTAATGAAAACCATAGGGAGGTGTTCATTCTCGAGGTCGGTTGTACATTGATTACAGCTTAGAGGAAGCCTTCCTAACCAAAGTGCTAAAATATCATCAGCTAGAGCAGACCATCTCTCAGCTAGGCTACAGATGTAAACTTTTGGTTTTTATCTTTGGTAGCCTAGGGCACGTGCACAAGTTGGTTGTGAGGGGCCTTCAAATGGCCGGCCTCTCCAAAAGGAGGGCTAAACAATTAGCAAGGTACTGCTCAATATCAGCTATTATAGGAAGCCGCTCAATTTGGAGGAGGCGTTGTTTCCTTTACCCATGATTGTTGTCTGCTGTGTTTGTCAAGTATGCCAACATTATTGTATGTAACAATGTTCTGCCTTATATGCACTTTGTAACTGGCTGTTTTCACATTATCTGACTGCACTGGCAGTGTTTGTCCTTTGTACAAGGCATTTCTTGTACTTCTGTTTATGTGGGCATAAATAAATATTTCAAATGTGTGTGCACGTGCGTGCGTGTGCTTGTCGGTCTTATACTTCACCTTAAAGGACAATCAGTAACTGAACCAGTGTGTTTTCAGTGAGTCTAACATGATTAACGTGGAGTCTGAAGTTTAATGGGCTTAGGAGGGTAGAGTGTCTGATCAAATGAATTTTAAATATCTAAATATTGAGTCAAGCAACTTACAGTAAAAACTCAGGGTTACGGATGTAACCCCGGTTTCTTTAGAATTCGGAGTAACATACTCACTATGGGATATCAGCGCCCCCTGGCGTGATGCAGAGCTACATACCATAAACTCCCGGGCCATTCATTGGCTGAGAAGGGTATGTCACGTGTCCGGTAAACCGGAAGAGGTATAAAACCTCTTGCGTGACGTGGCTCATCCTCTTTAACACGCTTCCTGCATGCAGATGCACACAAACAGGGGTGTTAGGTGAGTATGTTACTCCGAATTCTAAAGAAACCGGGGTTACATCCGTAACCCTGAGTTTCTTGTCTAATTCTCCGTAACATACTCACTATGGGATGCATAAACCCCCCTGGGGCTTATAGCCATACCGAATCTCAGGTCCGCACGCCCCCTAGCCATAAGGCCCCGTCCCCCTGGACGTGACCTTCGGCCTCACGGGCGCCCCAGCCCTCCGGGCCAGGGTGCGGTATATGATGTTAATAAAAGGACCCTGACAGACCAAGTCTGCCTTATTCAACTAATGGACAGACACAAGTCTGTCCCCTAAGTGAAAACAAGGAAACAGGGCCCTCCTCCCCTGGGAACCTACCACAGGTGGTCCCGAGGGGACTTAAGAGAAGGAAGGTAGGGGACACAACACCGTTCCTTAAGTGAAACAAGGAAACAGGGCCCCCCCTCCCCTGGAGACCTACCACAGGTGGTCCCGAGGGGACTTCAAGAGAAGGAAGATAGGGAAGAGAAAAAAGGCAGGTTAAAAACAAAACCAGCCTAGCTCCCCCCATTCTAACTAGAGACAGCCGCCACCCCTAGGACAGCATGCGCCACTGACGCTGCTGCCACGTCTAGGCTATAGAAAGCCGCAAACGTTGAAGGTGACGACCAGTTTGCGGCCGCACACACTTCCTGGACCGAAACCCCCCTGGAGAGGGCCCAGGAAGCAGCCACGCCCCTAGTAGAATGAGCCTTCAGTCCTTCTGGAACTGGAACGCCACCACTGACGTAGGCCAGCCTAATGGCATCCAAAATCCATCTAGAAAGCGTCGCCTTAGCCACTGCCTTCCTCTGATCACCTGGGCCGAAGGAGACAAACAGCTGCGACGACGACCGGCCGGCCACCGTCTTCTGGCAGTAGAGCCTCAAAGCCCTTACCGGGCAAAGACAGTGTAGCCGCCTATCCTCCGCTGAAGCGAAAGGCGGCGGATGAAAAGCTACCAGCTCAACCGGCGTCTGGGTGACCACCCCGTTCTTGGGGACAAACGCCAAGTTTGGCTTAAGCAAAACCCTGCTGTCGTCACCCACAAACCTCATACACTCCGAACTCACTGAGAGCGCATGTATGTCGCTGACCCGTTTGGCTGTAGTCAGGGCAACCAAAAGAACCGTTTTGAGGCTGACGATCCTCAGATCCGCGGACTCCAAAGGCTCGAACGGTGGGAGGCAAAGCGCCCCCAGCACCACCGTCAGGTCCCAAGCCGGGAACAGAGCCCTAGAGACCGGCCTGGCCCGCCTGGCGCCGTTCATGAACCCACGCACCATCGGGTGTTGGCCAACCGTCATGCCATCGAAACTCTCGTGACACGCGGAAATGGCCGCCTGATACACCTTAATCGTCGAGAAAGCCAGACCCTGCCTCAATTTTTCCTGTAGGAACATGAGGATGCTGCGTACCGGGGCCCGAAAGGCCTCAACCGGCGGTGACTGACTCAGACACCATGCCACGAACAGGTTCCACCTGTCGTCGTACGCGGACCTCGTGGAAAGGGCCCTTGCCCCCTGGATGGTGGCCACCACGTCAGGGGGCAGGCCATACGAAGTCAAGGTCTGCCTCTCACGGACCAAACCCACAGGTCTAGGTCCTGAGGCCTCTCGTGGAAGATGTCGACCCCTCCCTGCCGTAGTAGGTCCCTGTACAGCGGGAGGGGCCAAGGCTCGGCGTAGAGGAGAGGTCTTATCTCCGACCTCCATACGCCCCATGCCGGAGCCACTAGCAGCACTGACCGACCCTGAAGTCTCACCCTCTCCAGTGTTGAGGGGATCAGGTCCAGTGGCGGGAACGCATACAGCAGTTCGTCCGGCCAGTCGTGGGCTAGTGCGTCCATGCCCAGTGAACGGTCCCCCACCCTCACCGAGAAAAAGCGCGAACACTTCGCGTTCTCCTCGGAGGCAAACAAATCGACCTGCGCCCGGCCAAACCTGGCCCAGATCAGGTCCGCCACCGACGGCTTGAGGGACCAGTCCTCGTACCGGGGTTCGCCCCTGGACAGTAAGTCCGCTCCGCTGTTCAGGAGACCCGGCACATGTGAAGCTCGAATCGACGCGAGATGCGAATCGCACCAACGCGTCAGTCTGCACGCCAGGCTGTCCAACACTTGGGAGCGCAAGCCCCCCTGCCTGTTGATATAGCACATGGTCGTGGTGTTGTCCGTCCTGATAGCGACGTGACAACCGTGGATGTGAGCCTCGAAATGTTTGAGGGCGAGAAAAACCGCCATTAGTTCCAGATAGTTGATGTGAGCCTCCCGTAGACTGGAGTCCCACACCCCTCTGGCCGAGCGGCCTTCGTGGACGGCACCCCATCCCGTCAGGCTGGCGTCCGTGGTGATAACCATCCGTGACGTCACAACCCCCACACTGACCCCCTCGGTCAGAAAGGGCGCCTGTGACCATGGTTTGAGAGCCTCCACGCACCGTGGGGGCACCACCACTTTCCGCGAACCCATAGTGGATGGGATCCCTAGCGCCAACATCCACCGCTGGAAAGGTCTCATGTAGAGTCTGCCTAGGCGGACCAGGTGTATGGCTGAGGCCATGAGACCCGCCGCCCGCATGCACAGTCTGTAACTGACTGGACGCCCCACGTGGAAAGATCTCACACACGCCAAAAAGCTGTCTACCCTGTCCTGGGATAGGCGCGCCATGAGCGTGTTCGAGTCCAGCAGGATCCCTAAGAAGGTGGTCCGCTGAGACGGAACCAGTCCCGGAACCTAGGGACGTCAGGTGAGCGACTGCCACGCGCGTGTGTCGCATCACCTCCTCTCTCGAGCCCGCCGCCAGGAGCCAGTCGTCTATGTAAGTGGACAACCGGATCCCCTGCCTCCTCAGTGGAGCCACGGCTGCGTCCGTGCATTTCACGAACACCCTGGGGCTGAGAGACATTCCAAACGGGAGGACATTGTACTCGTACACCCTCCCCTCGAACCCGAAGCGCAGGAACTTCCTGTGCGGTGGGTAGATTGGAATGTGAAAATAAGCATCCTTGAGATCGATACTTGTCCACCAGTCCCCAAGACGCACGGTGCGTAAAAGCGCAGCGGTTGTCAGCATTCGAAAATGGAAAACCGTGAGGTATTTGTTGAGACCCTTCAGGTTCAGAATGGGTCGCACCCCCCCCCCCCCTTCTTTGCCACCAGAAAATATTTCGAATAGAAACCCAGTCGGTTCTGGTTCGGAAGTAATTCCGTGACAGCGCCTTTGCTCAAAAGGGAGGCAACCTCCTCCCTCAGAGTACTGGCCGCTGGACCTGTGGCCTTGGAAAACAACACTCTGTCTGTCATTGGGGGTTTTCTGGAAAATTGTAACCTGTAACCCTTCTGTATTGTGCGTAATACCCAAGGATTTGGCTTGCAAATCTTCCATTCCTCCACACACCGAGCGAGTGGATTGGCCGGTGACGTCATCGGCCGCTCGGAGAGTGGGAGCGTCGCTATGGGGACGGTTGCCATGGGGAGCAGTGACGCTGCTGCTACTGCCGCCGGCGGTGCTAACCCTGAGGTGACCGCTCGAGGCAGCAGAGGCATTGACGATCTGCCTGACGTCAACATACGGTTTGTCCGGCCCGCGCCGGCTGCCTGTTTCCATGGAAACCGACGGCGCTGTCACCCGGACAAACGGGGCCGCCCGAACTAAGCCTACCTTGGCCGTCGCCCTCCCGTCGGAGCCCAAAGGCTCCGCACGTAGCGTCGACAAAACCCTCCTCCCCGTAGGGGATGTTTTGTCGCTCGGAAATGGCGAACGTGGCCTGTAATTCGAGAGGCGGTGTGGAAAAGGGGGCAAGTGTCCCTCCAAGATGGCGGAGACCGAGGTCCGCCTTTTCTGAGCCAAGTACTTCCGGTTCACAGTGACGTGCTGCTGCAACCTGGGAGACGGAAGCCTGTGAGGCGACAAAACCCTCCTCCCCGTAAGGGATGCGTTGTCGCCCGTTACAAGCGAACGTGGCCCGCCCATCGTGACGCGTTGCGAGAGAGGGGGCATCTGTCCCTCCAAAATGGCGGAGACAGAGGCCCGCTCTGTCTGACTTCCGGTCCACAGTGGCGTTTCGCTGCACCCCGTGAGACGGAAGCCTGTGAGGCGAAAGGCAAAACCGACGTGACCCTGTTCCACTGGCGCTTTGGCGCCCTCTTGTGGACAAAAGCGGCGTCGGTTTGTTTAATACCTTTCCGATTACCTTCATATGACCCAAAACATGCACAGATGTTGTCCGAACAATGCCTGGAACACCGGGGTTCGGGTGTTCCCGGCCTTGTGGGCTCATGGAATGATGGTATTGATTTAATGCATTCACAGAGGGTATCCCAGCAGTGTCTGGAGCCCCGGAAATCGGGGGCCCCAGGCACTTTGGGCTTATGGGAAGACGACATAGATTTAATGCATGCACATGGGGACCCCCAGCAATACCTGGAGCCCCGGAAATCGGGGGCTCCAGGCCTTGTTGGCCCATACAGTGAGGGCGCTGGAACAGAGGGGCCCGCGAGACGGGGACCCCTCTGCTCCAAGGCCCCATGCCATGTGAAAGAACGAGACTGTTTGTAACATTCGGTACATTTATTTTCTTTTGCAGAGAAAAAGGAGGTACATACAGGGCACTTTTCACTGAAACATTGCGCTGCACAACTAAAACGTCCACATTCTGCACACATAAATCGTCCACACTCTGAACACAACAAAGTTTCTTGGCACTCGTGGAGCCGTCCTCGACTCTGTCCAACGAGGCCTGAAAAGCCACGGTCCTCTTCCCCAACACGAACGGCGGAACAGCGGGCTGAGCCGGTCTGTGCACCGGCGAGACAATGTCACTTACCCCGCCCGCCACGAGGCTTCCCTCCTGTGTTGCGACGTGGAGGCCGGCTGGAGCTTCCTACGGTGTTTGTGTTGGTAGAGGCGGGTGGCTGGCGGGGGGAAGCTCTGCCACGATTGCCCGCGTTGCTCTGCGGTCTCTCCCGCGAGCTCGCCTGGGCTGAAGAGGAGCGGGAAGTGTTGGACCCTCGGCGAGAGGAGGAGGGACGTCCTCTGCCCGCGGGCCTCTCGTTGCGGGGTTTCGCAGATGGAGGAGGGGCTGGCTCCAAAACCCCCGCCGCGGCTTCCCTCTGGGCCTTCCGTGAGTCGGTGGAGACTCGGAGGAAATCCGACGCTCCAGCGAAGAGGTTGTCTGGCTTCAACGGGAGCGCCATGACGCTTTTCTTTGCGTCCACCACCTCGTGTCGGAAGATGGCCAGATCGAGCCAACGAGCCCTCTCAATCGCCGCGCTGTCCGCCATGGACTTCCCCACCCAGGCTGTGGCGTGACGAGTGACCTTAATGGTCAGTTGTTGAAGGGCCTCCAGCTCCTCAGCGTCCTCGCCCCACGCCTCTCTTAGCTCGGCTAGCCGCTTAGCTGTCGAGCCCTGGAGAATGGCGACCATGTTCAGCGCGCGCGCCGCCAGCGCTGCCGACTTGTACGCCTTCTTCACCGCCACGGAAAGCGCCTTTTCCTTGGCGATGGTGAAGTGCGGTTCGGGAGTAAGGGCCACTGGATGACGCTGGTCCATGATGCCCTGGGCCAGGACGGGGTCCATGGGGGGACAGGCGATGAGCCCCAACTTCGGCGCGTCCACCACCTCGAGGGGGAAACCCAGCCGATGCGGCTCGGAATGGACCTCCCAGGTGGACATGAGGGCGTTGGCGAAGCCCAGCGCGGCCGGGACTTTCCTGGACCTCTGCGCGCGCTGATCCTGGGGAGCCAAGCCCTGGTACTCGTCATCTTGCCCGGTGGAGGATGCGCGCTCCTCCATCGGGCGAACGAGCTCACATCTGAGCAAGGCTCTGTCGATGATAGCCGAGACCGGCTCCTCGCGCCTTGCGGGATCGGATTCCAGCTCCTGGGCGTCCGGCCAGCTGGGCCCCAGCTGACCGCCAGAAGCCCCGAGGTCGTCGTCCTGACGAGGGCTGGAGGCGGCTGCTCCGGTAGCCCCCTGGAACGACTGTATCTCACCCTCCTCCGCCCCCTCGTCCATGCTGTGGGTGCTGTCGTCGTCGGAGACGTCGCTGAACGAAGGCGACGCCCCGCTGTCACGGTACGCCTGCTGCGGCCTCGGAGAGAGCGGCTGGGAAGAGGGGGATGAAGCGCCGCTAGCTAGCTGCACCCGGGTGGTTCCCCCGGGCACAACTGCGGCGGCCGGTGGAGTGCTGCGCGGCACGGAGGGTGTAGCAGACTGGAGCTGCTGCGACGGCGCACTCTGGTGTTGCTGCGAGCGGTTGCTGCTGGGACCGCCCGCAGCTGGGGGGCCCATTGTGGGGTGAGGGCGCACGTGGTGGACGCCACCATCCACGTTACCTGGGCCGGTGTCCATGCGGGCTGGATCCGCTACGGCGCTGCCGCCTGGGGCCAGTTCGTCGGCCCTGTCTAGGCGGCGATCGAGGCGACGCTTGGAGAACCGGGTGCAGTCGTCGCAACCTCCCGGTGCACCACGGAAGTGCGAGGCAGGAGATACAAAACCCGTGAGGGTCGTCCGCGGCGATCAGCAAGCGGCACCGTGGCGTCAGACCGCATGAACGTGGAGCCTCCATGGAGCTAACCTATTAGCCTTTAGCCGGCCGGCTAAACACGAGGAAAGCAAAAGGAGGAAAACTTGTTTTCAGGATAGAAAGAAAAGATAAGAGAGCCGCGGGAGCGGAAAGAATAATAAAACTTTTTTTTTTTTGCAGTAGAGGAAAACCCGTGGGTCAGTACAAGTACCACCTGAGTGGGCTAAAGCTGGTTTCGGTCTAATTCACAAAGTTTGTTAAGTTTCGGTCTTTGAGGTATGTCTTGTAGCTGTAGCATCTGCCATGCAGAGAAGCGAAAGAGGATGAGCCACGTCACGCAAGAGGTTTTATACCTCTTCCGGTTTACCGGACACGTGACATACCCTTCTCAGCCAATGAATGGCCCGGGAGTTTATGGTATGTAGCTCTGCATCACGCCAGGGGGCGCTGATATCCCATAGTGAGTATGTTACGGAGAATTAGACAAGAAACTGCCTGGGGTGCACACAAAAGCCACCCAGAAGTGTTTTTAAAGTGAAATACCCCATTAACATTGGAAAACAATCAAAGTACATACATGGACGTATGGTATTCACATTAGTGCACTAGGACATTGCATTAAAGACAAAAGAAAAGGGCATTTGCACACACTCAAATCTGTGCAAAATTTAATTTAATGTGCAGCCAGTCTTCGGTCAGAGACAGGAGCAAGTCAGAATATCACTTGATTAGCCTTAATACAGAACACCTTTACATTTGAATGTGTGACTAAACATCAAGAGAACTGTAGTCCTGAATACAATGGATAATAAATTAAAGACAACAGTAGCAGTATTCGTTCTCAAAGTGGGGTCCAGGGACCCTCAGGGTTCCTTGGGGGGGGGGGTTCCAAATGGACTCTCTTACAGGTCTGTAACTCTGAGAGTGCACACTTCCAGAGTTAAGGGGGTCCTTGAAATTAAAAGGTTTGAGAACCACTGGTCTATACAGAGATGGTCAAGAAACATAAAGTACATAACTCACATTAGCAAATTATTAACATATTAGTATTCCTATAGCCTACGTCTGTCCCTGACTTCATTTCCAATATGAGTCTATGCTGCCATCTTCTGGACGAGGTGTGTTTATATCAACAGAGTACAGTTTCTCTTTCAATTGGCAAATGTCTCTCAGCTGGACGCTGGAAGGCAGTGCATTAGCTTGTTCACTTGGAACTACCAAGCAGAAATACAACGTAATGCGGTTAATTCCTTATATTCTGATATTCGGGTGACCTACATGTCAAACTAAGTACATACAACATGACTCACATTTAGTGCAATAAGATATTAGAGCTATAGGACATTGATGAAATAGGACAATACATAACAGGCAGATAGCAGAAGATGGTGTGAACTTAAAAAAAACTCTCACATCTCCAGAATACTTTGCAACTTGTACAAGGTGCACAATTCAAAATACCCTGACTGGCTGCATCACTACGTTTGCTCCCCGAGCGCCGGCTCCTCGGGCGAATGTCTGCTCACTGCTCCTAGTGATTATAGGATGGGTAAATGCAGAGGACGAATTCCACGTATATGCATATATATACATATCCCTATACACATATATATATATATATATATATATATATATATATATATATATATATATATATATATATATATATATATATATACACAGTGACAAAAAACACCACAGGGAGTGGGGACTATATTATAATTACCTGGTACAGTAGATGCTCCACCCTAGACTGCTAGGCTCTACAGAGTGTGGTTAAAACAGTGCAGCACATCACCAGAACTGAACTGCCAGCCATGTAGGACCTCTACCAGAGGATCATCAAGGACCTCAGTCACCCCAGCAATCTGTTAAATGGTAGCAATGGGCCCAACCAGGTTCAGGGAGGTGACAGGAGCTGTAGGCTACAATTGGATATTAGCCCAGTTTTTGATGTGACACAAATAGACCGTAAACTGCTACTGGAGAAACTACAAGGACAACAACAGTTAATTAGACTATCTGCTGTCCCTTTAGTAGAAAGCTACCTTAGTAAGAGAAAGAGAAAAATTGTTTACGCTCAATCAATAGTTTCTCAGTATGGCTATATGTTGGAGTACTTCAAGGAAACAACAGCAGTATGATTACATATAGATTGTACTACATTTTATTTGAAACATGAATAATAAAAAAGACAACCCAAATCATAAATCAACTCATATACATTATACTCATATAATGTACACATATAACTCACATATAACATATCCCAATTCTATGTACAGTAAATATGTTGATGACTCTATTACGTCTGTATCCTCAGTCAATTAACACACAGATACACATTAACAATTATATGACAATGAGTTATAAAAGGTAGTGAACTGTGCAAACAGCAATAGATTGATACTTTACATTTCAAAAACAAAAAGCATACTTTCTGGTTCAAATTATTATTCATGTGCAAAGCCACAGATAAATAAAATAATAATAATAATAAATAATCAGGGATATATTTATTGAAGAAGTTGAAGAAACCAACCCTTGAATGTAGATTATCTTCGTCAAAGCACAGCACAGTTGTGCAAATTGGGACAAACCTATTCATCAGAACTTGAAAATCAGAATAAATTAAACAGGTCTTGCAAGCTCAGATTCTGTCTCACCTTGACTGTTAAGTTAACCCCTAGTGTCCCAAAAATAGCATATCTTCAAGCTCACAATGCATTGCAACGTGTTGTGAACTTGTGATTAGCTATTTTCGGTGAAGATATTTACTGTTTAGTGAAAACAGAATAGGGCCTAGTATAGATGTCAACTATGTACAAGGTTTTAAGTTGTTAAGTGTGTATGTAACATCAATACATGTAATGTTAACATTAGGTGTCCAAATTATGCTTTAAAGCCTTACCATTCTAAGTGGATCTGCTAATGCCTTGCTACCTTTCCCTGCACCTTACAGTATGTCTAAGGTATTACCTGCTGTGAACCTACAGTATGTGTCATCTCTTTTGCACCTTATGTCTATCCTCATTTACCTGCTCGTTGTTTTTATGCTATGTGAATATGTAGACATATTTGATTTTGTTTCTTTTTGATATATTTCTTTACTGTTTTATTTTTCCCTTGCTCTCCCTATGCCTTTGGCCCCCTCCCTCTGACTTTTTTTCTTCTGAAAACTACAAAATGATGGATCTTGTACAATAACTAATTTCACCCATTTATTTACACCTGTAAACCTGTGTTAATACAGTTGACAATAAAGTTAATTCTGATTCTGATTCTGATACAGTAAGTTACTCCATGTTACAAGCAGTGGTTCAGCAGGTCACAGCTGTATCTGAGTGACCAGTCTGTGGTTAGCTTGGAGCCCTGAGGAGAAGCCCAGAGACCACGACAAAATCAAAACGTCACACATTCAATTCCCGCAAACAAACATGCAAAACATCTGACAAAAAAAGTCCTGCTGATTTGCCCTTGAGAAAGCACTAAAACCCTGCCTGCTCAATAACTCAAAGTCACTCATCTGCATAAAAGCGGCAGCGAAAGCAGGTTAAATATATTGTCTGTGACACAGAGTAGGAGTGTGATCTGTTGTCTTCAAACTCTGGGTGGTTTGCTGACTGTGGCGTACAAGCCAGAGACATCCTCAGTAGCCTGTCCTCTGGGTCTGATGACACAAAAGAACAAATACATTTCCTTACAAAGACAATTCTGTGTGATTTTGATGTGAGGTGTGTTCCAGTTGTGTAAGTCAGGGAATACTAATAGTAGAATATTTCACTTTACTTACAACACAATATTTTAACAGCCAAACAAAAGGAAACATCATTATCATAAATAAACAATGTTACATGACTAATCTCTCAAGAACAGATTCTGCTCTGCACGTAAAAAACAGCAGAGGGCATTGTTTTTCCTTTTTATTTGAAGATGGGTTCCCAGATTGCATGTTGACAAGCTATGCACAACTAGAGGTTGAGTTAGTTGTAATGACAGGAGATATTCACCGGGGGGAAGCACTGGGCTTGTTGAAGTTGACAGTGGCATACTGCACATCCCCTTCATCCCTCTGCATCTGATCATTGGAATATGGAGGCATTTCCTGGTTCTTAGGGAGAGAGAAGTGTACGGTGGAGTAGTTGACATCATCCTGTGGCTCTGGGTTTTGTGTCTGCTCTGCAGAGGAAGGACTTGTGGGCGTGGCTGAGATATTGCCACGCTCAGGGACAGATACTCGCTGATGGACATCAGAGACAGACAAAATGATGAAATCTACTTAATGTCTTATAGTTCTTATACACAGCATACCCCCATCTCTATATCTCTCTTTCACTCTCACTTCTTTCCTTACTCTCCCTCTCGCAACAGATATGTATCCGCTCATGCATACATATAGGGCTGCCGCTATAGTTACCAAAGTGTGAATTATTTGCATCTCACACTCTACACACACACACGCACACACACACACACACACACACACACACACACACACACGCTCACGCAAACACGTGCGCATGCACACACCTGCAGTTTTTCAGTCATCCTCACCTGTCCACTTTGTACAGGGTCACTAGGCTCAGTACCAGACTTCAGACATTTCTTCTTCCTGAATTGCGTCGGTGAATTAATTGTACCAGATGTTAATAAGCACATTGTACATTGGCTAAATTTAAGTGAACTGTTTTTGTATTATGTTACCTGATCCCCAGGTAGATGAGCAATAGAAGAAACAGGAAGAGGCAGATTACAGTGATGACTACAGCCACAATTTTACCTGCATTCGATGTCCCTTTATCTGGAGGTATGAGGTATGATAGACGTAAATACAGATGTTAATTAGCTTGGCATTTTCCAGTAATTACTAAAAGCCAAAATATGCTTAATGATAAAGAGCTGTTCATATTGATTATATTGAATAGTTCTTTATTTAATTTGTATTCTTTATTGAGGCGTTACCTGTTTCCTTAGCCTGTTAACAAAATAAAAACTCTTACTTGTTACAGTGAGTTGGATAGTAGAGTTTCTAGCCCCTAGTACATTTGTGGCTGTACAATAGTACTCTCCGCCGTCCTCAAGGCTTATGTTTGGGATGATGTAGTTCTGTTCCAAAGACTTAGGTGATGTTGAACTCTTCTTGTACCAGACGTATGCGTTCACTGGTGGGTTGGCATCACTGCTGCAGGTCAGAGTCACTGAACTGCCCTCCTCTATTTCACCAGAGGGGCTCACTGACACCAAGGGGGTCTTTGGACGGTCTGATATGACATGATTTTGCTGTAGTAAACTTGATATTTAAAACAGTAACCAAAACACATGATGCCTACATACATACAGTACACACATACAGTATATACATACATGCATATAGGTATGAATTGTATAGGTAATAGCATCTATAGCATCTTAACGTCAAAAGGAAAACAAGCATTCCGTGTAGACATAATACAGCACAAGTAAATGCTTGCGTGCATACTTTTTGAAACTGGGGAATTATTTTAATTCCCCATTTGAAATATAAAATGTGAAATTATAAGGAATTCGGGTACATTTTAAATAATTCTGAATAATATAAATTATTATTTATGATATTATTGAAATATAGTTTTATACTCACATCTGACATTGAGAGTCTTTTCTGGACTTCTGAGAGTCTCTTGGTCTTTGACAGCACAGGAGTAGTTTCCTGCATGCTGACTGAGCACTGGGTCTAGAGTCACATAGTTGTGTTGGTTCTGCTTTAGAAACAGATGGTTCTGGTACCAGATGTAGATGGGGTTGAAGTCACTCAGAGGACAGCTGGTTGTACAGGACAGTGTCACTCTCTGTCCCTCTGTTACCGTGGTAGCAGGAGTCACTGTCACTGTCAGAGCTGATGGGTAAATGTTATGAAATCATCATTTATCATGGGGACCATGATATAAGACTATAATTTGTTTAATTCTTTTGTTCTCAAAGTGGGGACCGGGAACCCCCCAGGGGTCCTTTTGGCGGGGGTTCCAGGGTCTCCCCAGCAAAATAGTTAATTTAGCGTCACAATCATTTTAACCAGTTTATCCATTTATATGTTGGCTATTCAAAAATAGCAGATCTACAAGCTCACAGCGTTTCAATTGTGCCACGCTGTGAGCTTGTACATCTGCTATTTTTGAATTGTTTTTGAAAAATCATGAATGTTTTGAATCATTTTGAATTAAAAAAAACCAAACATATTCTCTTCGGGAGGTCCCTGGCACAAAAAAAATCAGATGAGGGTCCGCCGCCAATTATATATCAATTTGGGGGTCATTGGCACGAAAAAGTTTGAAATTACTGGTTTAATCAATTAACTGTTTTGTCATGTCAAAGTAGAAACATAGAGAGAAATTAACATTTCATATGTAAGATGTTTCGTTACTTACAGGTTATTTTTAATATCACTCCGGGATCACCAACATATTTGCCTGTTGGTTGATCTGTTATTAATCTGAATTTGTAATGTGCAGAATCGTTCTCTGTCACGTTTTTGAGAATCAGTTTATGCTGGTTCATCATGGACCCATTGTACTCTAAACGACCGTTATATTTGGGGTTAGAAGACAGGTTTGTGGGATCGCCGACGTCTTTATTCCATTCAGTATACCAGAATGGGTCAGTCACTTTAAAACCACTGGGATGGGAGTAATAACTGGACATTTCCACTGAAGTGCCCTCCAGGGCACAGATTTTCGTCTTGTTGTAATTCACACTCCAGCAGTTATCAACAGCACCTGAATCACAAATGGTAGAAAGTATGGTCAGGGTTACATTTGAATACATTTAAATTACATTTAATTAAATAACATTTAATATCATGAGAGTTGGCTAATTCCTTGTACTAAAACATTCTAGCAAATAATAATAATTTCTCTAATAGATATGATGAATATCTACATCTTGAAGACTAATGGCACTGAAAGGAACATTTCACCCATAATTATTTTCTGACAGTTTACATTAATTGATCTCAGAAATGTTACTTTCATCAATGAAATATTTGGTAATAATATATTATCTCATTTGAATTCATAGCCTGCCCAGTTTAGTACATATACACCTGTGTTTTCTCCACTATGCTTTTAGGCCAGAATAATTATTTTCATTTCATTTGGATTATTTCAACATTGCATTTATCCCCTATTAGCATCATAGTCATATTCAAATTGATTATTTAAACTAATGCATTATTAATACATTATGATTCAGAAATAAATGCAGTGTGAAAGTAGTTGGCACATTTTGACATTATTAAAATCACATACATATTAATATTAATGTAATCTGATGCTGTATGTTTGCTTTATACTCACACTTTGCAGGTGAGCGGGGATAATCATGGTATTTTACAGCACAGGAGTAACTGTCAGTAGAGGTAACGTCGACACGGTATGGATTTGACTGAGCCACCTCTACCTTATTGTTATACCAGGTGTAGGTGGGGTTGGTAATATCAGTCAAAATACAGCTAGGATTACATTTCAGCTCCACTTTATTTATTTCTCTTGAACTTGCACGAGACACCTGTAGCTCTGCATTGATAGGATAATAGAAGCATTAATATTAAATTGATAATTAATATGATCTTTATATTAATCGATTACTAACACAGTACTACTGTACCTGCGACATTGAGACTAATTCCACTGGACGAAGTCAATTCTGATTGGCCATTATCATCTCGGCACAAGTATGTATTTGAATCACTCTCTCTCAGGTCATGGATTCTTAGAGAGGAGCTGCTTTGTTTAGATCCATTATACATGAAACGATTTGTATCTACTGAGACTTCCTGCAGATTGTCATATTCTTGGCCATTCCAGTGTGCAGTAAACCATTTCTTGCTTGAAGGATCTGTGATAGAACAGGGCAGTTCCACCTCTGATCCCTTCAAGGCACAGATGTTTGTTTCCCCAAGAGCTATTGAAACAGAATGTTAGAAATATGAAGACTTTATCTGGGCACAAAGGAGCCAAAACACAAAGTGGAAAACAGTGGAAATATGCTTTCAACACAGCCCCTGAAGCATCTGAGAGGATGCATTGTGCATATTTCTGCTTGAATCTCATTTTAAAATGTAATGCTAAAATAATAATGATAAAATATTATTTTATTAATTACTTAATAAAATAAATACATGTAAAGCTCTGTCGTTTACATGACTTTCATGTCTGCCACATTTCTGCAAAATACATTTTGGAAAGTGGTAAAGCATTTCTTAAAACATAAATTTAAATAATTTCTGTCCGAGAGCAATGCATCAAGTCACATTCCTCGTATGTGTACATAAACACATTCTGATTCTGATGATTTGGTTAAGAAATGATTGAGAATCACTTCATACCTGAGAGATGCAGCAGCAAAGCCACAAACACAGACCCAGCTCCTGCCATCAACATGGTGGTCCAGACGTCCTTCTGCTTCTCACTAGAAAGATGACTGAGTAACAACATTCATAAGAGCATCATTAAAAGCAACATTTTGTGTATTCTCACTCATACAAATGCAAACTACCCCATTTGTTGAAATCAAAAGCATTACAGGCTACTTACTTTATTTAAAATTGTAGATGTGTAGAAGAGGTTCTGTGTGGGTGTTATTTGACACAGACAGTATGTGTGTGAACTGACATCCTTCCTCTTTGTATATGACCAGTAAGTAAGTAAGTCAGATACACTGTTGTATCTGACTTACATGCATGGGTTCTTGGGCCAAAAAAAACAACTGTTATATTTTGAATCCTTGACCTGAAAAAGAAAAGAAGAAAAAAAGCTGCTCCATGAACTGCTTTACATATGTTTCTAAAACACAGTGTGTATCAATTTGCATATTATGTAACATCTAATATATGTACATTGGATCTTACATTTCCAAAATTACATAAATAGTTACAGTATGTCAGAAAAGAGTAGCTCATTTTTATATTATAAAGTAGCAGTGGTGTTGTGGTGTCTGGAGAAGTGGGTATAGGCCTACTCTAACTTTGCCTTAACAGCACCTTGTGTAAAAATAACTCTGATGACATGTATTTAGAATGCTGCCAAAAATTATCATATTTGAAGGCCAGCTTAAAGTGTGCTCTAAAAAATGATAAATTGTCAACTAGTTTCTGTGAGTACTGTATGGGCCAGAGGTGTTTACAAAGTCACTTGACTTGTATTGCGGCTGATGTTTGCTTCATAAATCAACATTTTACTGAAGGAATGTATTGTTCTGAATGAACAATCAAACAGAGTTCAGCAACTGCTTATGTAAACATCATTATTTTATTGGCTGTTGTTAATGTAACATTTGTGTTTATTTACGTTTACTTGAAGCAATACCTTCCTTGACCCTTTTCCACGTTCAATACCATGGGGTAAAATCAAAGAATAAGTTGAGGGTATAAGCATAGTCTACATTTTATTATATCATGAAAAAGTATTGTATTGTTGAAGTGATATAGTTTATTAATTACCCCCAATGGGAAAATTCATAGTTCACACCAGTTCAGAGACAAAAAAGTAGGATTATATCATCATCATCATCATCATCATCATCATCATAAATATGTTAACACCCTTTGTTGTCTCTGTTCTGTAAGGCTTGCTGGTATCCTTTAACTTGTTAATTCAATTCTAATAAGAGGGGTTCCGGAGAGATGAAAAGAGGAAGCACAGTCATTTTTAATGCACAGTGTCTCTTATTTGTAACTCAAAACCGTTTGGATTTATATTTAGCAATAGTTAACACCCGCAAACTATAACACTGTGACAGCTATTTTCAAGTGAAGCCAACAAGACGAGTCGAGAAGGGCTGAATGCAGCACTGTGCATGAGAGGCGGGGCTGCTACTGTACTTGCGGGCAACTGTGTGTGTGTGTGTGTGTGTGTGTGTGTGTGTGTGTGTGTGTGTGTGTGTGTGTGTGTGTGTGTGTGTGTGTGTGTGTGTGTGTGTGTGTGTGTGTGTGTGTGTGTGTGTGTGTGTGTGTGTGTGTGTGTGTGTGTGTGTGTGGGTGTGTGTGTGTGTGTCGCTGTGGCGCAACCGCGCAAGTAATTTTTCTTAAAAATGTCCCAGAGGCAGAAAAGAGTCATAGTAGAATACACAAATGAGAATTGAACAATCTCAAATACTCAAATTCATTATGTATTGAAAAATGTATTGCTGTGCACATAAGAAGTGAGCATGCCCACTGACAAAGAACTGCGTATACGTCTTGTACCAGCACTGGCCAACTTGCTGGTCATGCTGGTGACCAGCCTATATGTTGTTGGTGTTTGCTGGTACGTATGCTGGTGCTTGTTTAAGCTGGTTGAAGAATTTGTGCTAGTCATGCTGGTGTTTCATGCTGATGACCTTCTAGTTTAAACTGGTATTTATATGATACCAGGACAAATTTTTTTTAGATAACAGAAAAATCAAACATGTCACAGAGGATGAGTGGAATGCCTTCCTCTCTGCATTTATTCATCCACCTAATCAAATTCTTCTTCACAACAGAATGATAAACAAGCTATACGGTTTGATCTAGTAAAAGCTATCACCACACAAAAAGATGCAATGATTAGTGCGTAGGCCCGGCAGACAGAAGTTCTGGGGAGATTGAGCAGATATCATATACTGTAGCTTATAAACAGGAACTGAAATGGCCTTGTTGTTTGATGAAATATTTTGGCACACTCATTTCCCCTGTCACAGGGCTATGGCTTTGTGCTTCATATTACACATGTGATTGCACTGTTCCACTTGATTCCAGTTGATAAGCTTGGAAAAAACTTTCTTGAGAGTCTGTTAATAACATGTTAAATAATCATGTGTGCAACTTCCCAAACCAGTATGAGAGGATTAAAATATAAAATGAGGTATTCGAACCATTGTTATGATGAGTCTGCCCCAGGCACTTCTGTCCACTGGACTAATTTTCTTTTTCTTTTCTTTTTTTTGTGTTTTTTTTTTTACATTGAGCAGTGTTTTTAATGGTGACATGACTGCTGGTTTAGACAGCTTCAGAGACTGCATTCTTTGGTGCATTTTTACTCAACTCTGAAACATCTTTATTACATTGTAACTTGTAATGGTCTGAACCATTTCTTACTTCTTTCTTTCTGGTTTATCAATTTGTCATTGTTTTTTACAGAAAGCATGTTCATATATATTCAGATATTTTGTGATTCCAGAACAAACATTCCCTTAACATTATGCAGTCCAAATCCCTCTTAACAGAACTTCAACATTCACTTGCCAAGATGTTCTAGTGTCCATGAATACTTGTCTAGATGCACCCTGTTTGTAGTAGTCCCAAATGCCTTTTCTCTTTATTCTTTCAGTGTGCAGTTTTCATTACTCAATCAGAATGAACAATTCACAACTTAGAATTTACCATTTTGTATCAGAAAAAAACAAGTATTTATTAACTCAATAATCAGTATTTTAGTACTGTAGGCTGAATATTTTAATAAAGGGCAGTTGGAGCACAGAAGCTTTTAGTCTGGATTTAAAACTTGTCAGAGTTGGTGCAAGTCTCAGATCCTCTGGAAGTTTGTTCCAATGGGTGTGAGATCATAACTAAATACTCTAGACTGGGCCTACCAAAGGCGAACTGATACTTCTTGATGTACTGTAAAAGTCACTCATAAGGAGACAAAATCATGGTAAATCCCATGTTTATTGATTTTCATGAATTGTACTCTTTCTTCTTTCTCTCTCAATGACTAATTGTCTGAATATTGCTACTTATCATTTAGCCATCATATCAATTGATTTAGACCTAGGACACCAGGTGAGAGCAGTTATTTGATCGAGGACTGAGAACCACTGTTCAGCAGGTTATCCTTTACCTTATGAGACTATACTGTATGTCTATGCTGCCATCTGCTGGATAAGTTAAACCCCTTCTGCTATACTAGCTAGGTTTGATCAAACACATACAGCAGAAGCCATTGTACTCGCACCCAACCTCCAAAGACAGAGGATTTTGATCTCGCTTTTTCACATTTAAGGTCTTTGTTTCCCCTGCATATCTCTCTTCTGTTCAGAACAGAAACCGAAATCGAAAGTACTACGATAATTGCACTAAATATGCTGACAACAAGTACAATGGTATTGCATATCCAAGGGAAATGTGCTATAAAGGCATAGAATCTGTGTGCTTATAATTTTACTTAATTGTTTAAGAAAAAAAAAGTGATTGAATTAATTAACTAAAACTTCACTATTACTTCACCTCAAAGGACAATCAGTCACCAGAACCAGGGATGTGTGTGAGTCTAACGTGATTAACATGGAGTCAGAAGTTGAATGGGCTTAGGAGGGGACAGTGTTTGATCAAACGAATATCAAATATCTAAATATTGAATCAAGCATTGAATCTGGGGTGCACACAAAAGCCTGAGTAGACATTAAAATGACCCCAGAAGTGTTTTGAAGTGAAATACCCCTTTAACATTTGAAATCAATCAAAGTACATACTGTACATGGACATATGGGATTCACATTAGTGCACTAAGACATTGCATTAGATATTCAGACAGTAGACAAACCACTTTATGGTAAATTATTTATTTTTATTTTACAGACGAATTCACCGCTCGCCAGGTATCAGACATAGCTGAGGTGCTGGAGTAAATACTAAATTGAAAGAAAAGGGCATTTGCGCACTCAAATCTGTGGTTTGAGAACCACTGGTTTATACAGAGATGGTCAAGAAACACTAAGCACATTGGATTTACATTATTTACACAACAAAATAAAATTTGGGACATTCTATGTTATACTGTATGATAGCTATAGCCTGATTTTTACATAGAATTTCCCAAATTACAAAAAACACTGTCTATTGTAATGTATTCATTGCAAAACACTTTGCAATGGAAAAAAAAAATACTAGCCATTACTGTATATGTACTAAGCAGCTGAGTACAATATAGAAAATGATATGTATAAAAGGTTAAAACAAACATTTCTAAACTGTGATGAGATATGAAAACAATCATGAATCAGTAGTTTATATTTATATACAATCATTATAATTAAATAGCACATGCTACAGCACATGACTCGTTCAGAACACATATACTGATACATGTGAAGTTAATATTATTTGTCCAAATGATGTTTTACAGAACTAAGTTACTCCACGTCACAATCAAGCCTCTACAGCATAATTCCCAGTATTAAAGTGGCATTATGTAACTTTTTTTTAATGAATAAAATGTAATTTTGTCCAATCTGTATGGTAGAGTACAGTATGTTAATACAATATAACTTATACAATTGGGGTGGTTTGTCTCCCTGCTCTTCTATTGAGACATTTAGATCGTGTCAAACCATGATCTAAAACGAACGCTAAGTGTTCGTTTATTATTTTTTATGCCAATAAAAAAAGTGAAATGTGAGTAATTTGTCCTCCATTGATTAGAAATTTTGGATGTGCTACCTTTTTTCAATTCCTACTTTTTATATGGTATGATTAACTGTTGCACCCCTACATCTGGATGAAAGCAGTTGGTCCTCCCTGGTCGTTGGCGTGAGAGAAGTGGACGGTAGCACAGTGAACGTCATCATGTGGCTTTGTGGTTTGTGTCTGCTCTGCAGAGGAAGGACTCACAGGCGTGGCTGAGACATTTTCATACTCAGGGTCGGACACTGACTGATGGACATAGGAGATAGACAAGATGAGGAACTATTCTGGCTTCCTGTTTACATAGATCTTTCACCTCTCATACCCCCCATCTCTATTCTCTAACCCCCCCCCCTTCAAAATATTTGGACCCACACATTGTATAACCACCAGATGTGGGAGGGAGGGAGGGAGGGAGGCACACACACACACACACACACACACACACACACACACACACACACACACACACACACACACACACACACACACACACACACACACACACACACACACACACACACACACACACCTGCAATATACGATAATCCTCACCTGTCCAGGTTGTACAGGGTCACTAGGCTCAGTGTCAGACATCAGACATTTCTTCATGCTGGATTGAGTCATTGTACCATTAGTAAATAAACATAAATGACAATGGTTGATGACTGGAAGTAAATGACTTGTGAGAGAAATAATTGCCTGGGATTTTTCTTTTGTTACCTGATTCCCATGTAGATGAGCAGTAGAAGAGAGACGAGCAGTACGAGGATGAGACGGAATGCATTGATGACTACACCCACATTAGCTGCCATTGTTTTCCCTTTAAATGGAGAGGAGAGGAGACATGAGGTATGAAAGGTAAATACAGATTTCAATTATTATTTTGACATTGTCCAATAAAATGCTGTCTCTGATTAGCTGAATCTCCACTGTTATAATTATTTTAGAGAATAGTTTTATTTTACTTTTAAAAACTTGTTACAGTGAGTTGGATAGTAGAGTTTATAGCCCCTAGTTCATTTGTGGCTGTACAATAGTACTCTCCACCGTCCTCAAGGCTTATGTTTAGGATAATGTAGTTCTGTCCCAAAGACTTAGGTGACGTTGAACTCTTCTTGTACCAGACATATGTTTTCACTGGTGGGTTGGCATCACCGCTGCAGGTCAGACTCACTGAACTGCCCTCCTCTATTTCACCAGAGGGGCTCACTGACACCAAGGGGGTCTTTGGACGGTCTGATATGACATGATTTTGCAGGAGTAAACTTGATATTTACAACAGCAACCAAAACACATGATGATGCCTACCTACATACAAACATACAGTATATGTATACATACATGCATATAGGTATGAATTGAATAGGTAATAGTATCTTAATGCCAAAAGGAAAACAAGCATTTCTTGTAGACATATACAGCACAAGTAAATGCTTGCGTGCATACTTTTTGAAACTGGGGAAATATTTTAATTCCCCATTTAAAATATAAAATGTTAATTTATAAGGAACTCGGGTACATTTTAAATGTACCCGAATATAAATTATTATTTATGATATTATTGAAATATATTTGTATACTTACATCTGACATTGAGAGTCTTTCCTGGACTTCTGAGAGTCTCTTGGTCTTTGACAGCACAGGAGTAGTTTCCTGCATGCTGACTGAGCACTGGGTCTAGAGTCACATAGTTCTGTTGGCTCTGCTTTAGAAATCGATGGTTCTGGTACCAGATGTAGATGGGGTTGAAGTCACTCAGAGGACAGCTGGTTGTACAGGACAGTGTCACTCTCTGTCCCTCTGTTACCGTGGTAGCAGGAGTCACTGTCACTGTCAGAGCTGATGGGTAAATGTTATTATATCATCATTTATCATGGGGACCACGATACAAGACTATAGTTTGTTTAATTGATTAACTGTTTTGTCACGACAAAGTAGAAATATAGAGAGAAATTAATGTTAAAATTCCATATCTAAGTACCTTTTTCGTTACTTACTTACCAGTTATATCTAATATCACTCCAGGAATACCAGCATATTTGCCTTCTGTCTTATCTGTTATAAATCTGAATCCGTAATCTGCAGAATCATACTTTGTCACATTTTTGATTATCAGTTTATGGTGGTTCTGGTTCATCATATTTCCATTGTACTCTAAACGATCATTATATTTTGGGATAGAAAGCAGATTTGTGTGAGCACCTTCCTTGTCCAGTTCAGTAAACCAGATTATGTCAGTCACTACATAACCACTGGGATATGAGTAATTACTGGACATTTCCACTGAAGTGCCTTCCAGGGCACAGATTTTCCTCTTGATGTAATTCACACTCCAGCAGTTATCAACAGCACCTGAATCAAAATCATGATGGTCAGGTTTACATCTAAATGCATTAAATTACATATATTTATAAAGATTTAATATGTGAAGAGAGTAGCTTATTCCTTGTACTGATTAATGGCACTGAAAGGAACATTTCACACATAATGCATTTGAAATACATTTTCTCCCAGTCTACAGAAAAGTAAAGAAATGTAACTTTCACCAATTGAATATTTGATTATATATATATTTATATATATGTGTGTGTGTATGTATGTGTATGTGTATATATATGTATGTATATATATATATATATATATATATATATATATATATATATATATATATATATATCTGTCCATGTATATATATGTATATATATGTATATATATATATATATATATATATATATATATATATATATATATATATATATATAGGCATCAATATGGAGACAAACTAATACATTTGTTTAAAATTGGTTAAAATCTGTGAGATTATATAGCAACAAATGAGAATTTATTTTTTGATCAAGCTATATTTATATAATATTATGATCAAAAAAGAAATGCAGTGTGAAAGTGTTTAAGCACATTTGACCAATAGTATTAAAATCACATACATATTAATATCAATGTAACCTAATGCTGTATGTTTGTTTCATACTCACACACTGCAGCTGAGCGGGGATAATCATGGTCTTTTAAAGAACAAGAGTAACTTTTTGCAGAGGGAACTGTAACATCAAGATATTGACTTGACTCAGCCTGCTTGTACTGGTTCTCATACCAACTGTAGTAGGTAGGGTTGGTAATATCAGTCAGTTTACAGCTGTGGTCACATTTCAGCGTAACTTGACCTTCATTGGGCCTTGCACGAGACACCTGTACGTCTGGAATGAAAGGATGTGATAGAAGCATTAATATTACATTGATCATTATTATCCTACTTTTAGTAATCAATTACTGACATAGCACTACTGTACCTGTGACACTGAGACTAAGTGATTCTGATTGGCCCTTATCATCTCGGCACAAGTATGTATTTGAATCAGTCTCTCTCAGGTCATGGATTCTTAGAGAGGAGCTGCTTTGTTTAGATCCATTATACATTAAACGATTTGTATCTACTGAGACTTCCTGCAGATTGTCATATTCTTGGCCATTCCGTTGGGCAGTAAACCATTTCTTGCTTGAAGGATCTTTGATAGAACAGGGCAGTTCCACCTCTGATCCCTTCAAGGCACAGATGTTTGTTTCACCAAGAGCTACTGAAACAGAATGTTAGAAATATGAAGACAACACTGGACTTTATCTGCGCTCAAAGGAACCAAAACACAAACTGGGAAACAGAACAGTAGAAATATTCTTTCAACACAGGCCCTGAAGCATCTAAGAGGATGCATTGTGTGTGTTTCTGCTTAAATCTCATTTAAAATGTAATGCTAAAATAATAATAATGATAGACTAGTCTTAATAAAATAAATACATGTAAAGCTCTGTACATGACTTTCATGTCTGCCACATTTCTGCCAAATACATTTTAGAAAGTGGTACAGCATTACTTAAAACATAAATGACTATTTAATGATTCTTCAAAGCTGTGACCTGCAGTCACTGTCAATAATTTCTGTCTGAGAGCAATGCATCAAGTCACATTCCTTGTATGTGTACATAAACACATTCTGATTCTGATGATTTGGTCAAGAAATGATTGAGAATCACTTCATACCTGAGAGATGCAGCAGCAAAGCCACAAACACAGACCCAGCTCCTGCCATCAACATGGTGGTTTGGTCCTTCTGCTTCTCACTAGAAAGATGACTGAGTAACAACATTCATGAGAGCATCACTAAAAGCAACATTTTGTGTATTCCCACTCATACAAATGCAATCTACCCCATTTGTTGAAATCAAAAGCATTGCAGGCTACTTACTTTATTTAAAATTGTAGATAAGTAGAAGCGGTTCTGTGTGGGTGTTATTTGACACAGACAGTATGTGTGTGAACTGGCATCCTTCCTCTTTGTATATGACCAGTAAGTACAGTAAGTAAGTCAGATACACTGTTGTATCTGACTTACATGCATGGGTTCTTTGGGCCAAAAAAACAACTGTTATATTTTGAATCCTTGACCTGAAAAAAAAAGAAAAGAAAAAAGGAACCTGCTCTGTGAACTGCTTTACATATGTTTCTAAAACACAGTGTGTATGTATCAATTTGCATATTATGTAACATCTAATATATGAGGAGTACATTGTATCTTACATTTCCAAAATTACATAAATAGTTACAGTATGTCAGAAAAGTATAGCTTATAAAGTAGCAGTGGTGTTGTGTTGTCTGGAGAAGTGGGTATAGGCCTACTCTAACTTTATCAGCGCCCTGTGTAAAAAATAACTCTCAAGACATGTATTCAGAATGCTGCCAGAAATTATCATGTTTGAAGGCCAGCTTTTAAGTGTGCTCTCAAACATGACAAAATGTCATCTACTTTCTGTTAGTACTGTATGGGGCAGAGGTGTTTACAAAGTCACTTGACTTGTATTGCGGCTAATGTTTGCTTCATAAATCAAAATCCCACTCTGAAGAGAGAGTACATGGGAATACATTTTTACTGAAGGAATGTATTGTTCTGAATGACCGATAAAACAGAGTTCAGCAACTGCTTATGTAAACATCATTACTTTATTGGCTGTTTTTAATGTAACATTTGTATTTATTTACATTTACTTGACCCTTTTCCATATTCAATACCATGGGGTAAAATCGAAAAATAAGTTGAGGGTATAAGCATAGTCTACATCTACATATTATTATATCATGAAAAAGTATTGTATAGTTGCCATGAAGTGATACAGTTCATTAATTCCCAAAGGAAAAAAAAATATTTCACACATAATTCACATCAGTAGGCCTACAGACACATACACAAAAAAATAGGATTATATCATCATCATCATCATCAAGTATGTTAACACCCTTTGTTGTCCCTGTTCTGTAAGGCTGGCTGGTATCCTTTAACTTGTTAATTAATTCAATTCTAATGAGAGGGGTTCCGGAGAGATGAAAAGAGGAAGCACAGTCATTTGACTGTAGTCCACAGCGCCTCTTATTTGTAACTCAAAACCGGATTTATATCTAGCAGTAGTAAACACCCGCAAACTGAGAAAAAAAGTGAGAAGGGCTGAATGCAGCACTGTGTGTGAGAGGTGGGGCTGCTACTGTACTTGCGTGTGTGTGTGTGTGTGTGTGTGTGTGTGTGTGTGTGTGTGTGTGTGTGTGTGTGTGTGTGTGTGTGTGTGTGTGTGTGTGTGTGTGTGTGTGTGTGTGTGTGTGTGTGTGTGTGTGTGTGTGTGTGTGTGTGTGTGTGTGTGGCGCTGTGGCGCAAGTACGTTTTCTTACAAATATCTCCTAGGCAGAGAAGAGAAGAGTCATAGTAGAAATGATAATTGAACAATCTCAAATACTCAAAATCAATATGTATTGAAAATTTGATTGCTGTGCACATAAGAAGTGAACATGCCCGGGGCACCCGCTGGCCTAGCAGTCCAGGCACATATGCTGGTGATCCAGCTTGACAGCGTGTCGCGGGTTCGACTCCCGATCCCGACGACCTTTGCTCTGTGTCACCCCCCCATCTCTCTCCCCATTTCCTCTCAGTCTACTGTCCTATCAATAAAGGCCCCAAAAATATCTTAAAAAGAAGAAGTGAGCATGCCCACTGACAAAGAACTGCGTAACTTGCCGGTCATGCTGGTGACCAGCCTATATGTTGTTGGTGAATGCTGGTGCTTCTTTAAGCTGGCATTTGTGCTAGTCATGCTGGTGTTTCATGCTGATGACCTTCTAGTTTAAACTGTATATGATACCAGGACACAACATTTTTAGATAACAGAAAAATCAAACATGACACAGAGGATGAGTGGAATGCCTTCCTCTCTGTATTGATTCAGCCACATAATCAAATTCTTCTTCACAACAGAATGATAAACAAGCTATAGGGTCTAGTAAAAGCTATCACCACACAAAAAGATTCAATGATTAGTGTGTAGGCCCGGCAGACGGACATTCTGGGGAGATTGAGCAGATATCACATAGATTAAAACAGGAACTGAAATGGCCTTGTTGTTCTGATCAAATATTTTGTCACGCTCATTTCTCCTGCCACAGGGTTATGGCTTTGTGTCTCATATTACATTAATTATAATGATATATAATATAATTATATTATAATATATTGTATAATTATCCATTATATGTACTAAGCAAATGAGTACAATATAGCAAATAATATGTATAAAAGGTTAAACATATACATTTCTAACCTGGGATGAGATTTCAAAACAATCATGAATCAGTAGTTTATATTTATATAATCATTATAATTAAATAGCACATGCTACAGCACATGACTCATTCAGAACACATATACTTATAAATCAACCATAACACTGATACATGTGAAGTTAATATTATTTGTCCAAATGATGTTTTACAGAACTAAGTTACTCCACGTCACAATCAAGCCTCTACAGCATAATTCCCAGTATTAAAGTGGCATTATGTAACTTTTTTTAATGAATAAAATGTAATTTTGTCCAATCTGTATGGTAGAGTGTGTTAATACAATATAACTTATACAATTAGGGTGGTTGTATTTTGTCTCCCTGCACTTCTATTGAGACACTACATAACCACTGGGACATGAGTAAAAACTGGACATTTCCACTGAAGTGCCTTCCAACCTGAATCACAATCATGATGGTCAGGGTTACATCTAAATGTATTTAAATTACATTTATTTAAGTAACATTTAATATCATACAGTACTCTGTGTAAAGAGTAGGCTAATTCTCTCTACGAATTATAATTCCTTGTACTGATTAATCATCATTTCCTTAATATAAATATGATGAATCTACGTCTTGAAGACTAATGACACTGAAAGGAACATTTCACCCATAATGCATTTGACATTTATATTCTCCCAGATCTCAGAAATGTAACTTTCATCAATTGAATATTTGGTAAAAATATAATATTGTATCTATTATCTCATTTTAATTCATAGACTGCCCAGTTTAGTACATTGAGACCTAACGCTAAGCTTTCCTTTATTATTTTATATGCCAATTAAAAAAAGTGGAAATGTGAGTAATTTGTCCTCGATTGATATGAAGTTTTGGATGTGCTACCTTTTTGGGATTTTTTTCAATTCCTACTTTTTATATGGTTTGATTAACTGTTGCACCCCTACATCTTGGTGAAAGCAGTTGGTCCTCCCTGGTCGTTGGCGTGAGAGAAGTGGACGGTAGCACAGTGAACGTCATCATGTGGCTTTGTGGTTTGTGTCTGCTCTGCAGAGGAAGGACTCACAGGCGTGGTTGAGACATTTTCATACTCAGGGTCGGACACTGACTGATGGACATGGGAGATAGACAAGATGAGGAACTATTCTGGCTTCCTGTTTAGATCTTTCACCTCATACCCCCCATCTCTATTCTGAAGAAAGTTCCCTTTCTTCACTTACTGCATAGTTGTTGTAATTCATTTTCCCATTAAAAATAATGTGTTGTATACTATGTCTTTTGTCTCATGAGGTCTGTTCCCAAACTCAATTCAACTGCTGTCTTGTCTCATTAGATGTGGTTGAAAAATTGTAGTAGCTTAATAAACAGGTAACACATGTACCATTGATATGCTGCCAGGGTCAATCCTGTGTTGATTCACTGCTCCACTCATTTGTTAGTTTCAAGTGTTGGGGTTTCCGTTAAGGTGAACAAGTATTCGATGTTGATGAGAAAGTCTCAGTCCATGCGTAGGTGGTATGATGTAAGGTATGCCAGTGGAACAATGAAAGAATTAAGGCAGCTATTTGCAAACATTACTTCTAGCTCTCTGTCTTGTCTTGCATCCTCACCTGATGCAATCATTGCCGGGTACCAACACAACAAATCTCCTGCAACATATTAATGAGCAAAGCATTGTGAATCTTTAGGATAAATTATGTACACATTATATAACCAAAATCCAAAATGTGCCACAGACACGTGTACGGACATGTTGATGACCCGTTTTAATAATGACACTGAGAGGGACAGTTCGCCCATAATGCATTTGAAACATATTTTGTCCCAGTCTACAGTAACTGAAACTGTTTAAAACAGCTTAGTTCTTTGACTTCTTAGTACTTTGACACATTGTGCTAATATTAATGTGGCTTAATGCAATAAACTTTAGTTCATGCTCACACACTGCAGGTGAATGGGGATAGCAGTGCCCCTCTGCCTCCACTATTGGCTAGCCGGCAGCCTGAGTACTGTGTACAGCTGGGTGGGGTGGTTTGGGAGAGTATAGGCCTACTGTATATAGAGCACCGAAGTCTGACGTAATTTACACACCCTAGGTTTGTCTACCTGGTTCGCGGTTTTCCACATTCTGAATCCCCATAGACGTACTTAATATCGCATCAAATAAGAACTTTGTTCCAAAAATAAACAAATGGCCCCGGCGGTTTTACTCTTATGGATATGAAGCATCAACTGATGGTGAGAAAACGATAATGTTACTTCCGCCGAATTAGTTAAATTTTCGCCAGAAACAGACTGTATCAAATATAAGTGACTGACTATCATAAACGATACAGAACCTCCTCCCTGACAATATCGCCGAGACAGTTTGATTATTTTTGGACCACAATTCTTATATGAGACGATTCTATGATGACCCAATGTTATTCTCCATAGCGAAATTACTTTACGAACCTGGGGATGAACGAGTGACGTCAGGACCTCTCCTACCAACCTCTCACTCTCTCTCTCTCTCTCTCTCTCCTCCTTGGAAGCAGGATCTGCTTAGGGTTGCCATCTGGCCTGTTGTGGGGCCTAACCCTTTTGTTTAAGTTGCCTTTTTAAAGTTACCTTTTTAAACACTCACACGGCACATTCCACACATCCATACACTGACTGCAGACATTATTGATTACTGACTTGCCCACATCTCACACCAGATTATTTTATGGCCATTGTTTATTTAATTTAGATCAGATTTCACTTTAAACATTTGACTTGTGTGTGGACTCCCTTGTTTTGCCATGTGTTCGTAGTGTTCGTAGTGTTAGTAGTACATGACACCTGTTTAAAATTGATTTTTTCCAGAAATCATAATTGGCAGGGCAACTTAATTTGTTTTACTGAAAAATGAGTACTGTATAGTTCATAAGTATTTGCAAAGTCACTTGACTTGTATTGCGGCTAATATTTGTTTCATAAATCCCACACTGAGCGATCATCATCTTCATCATCATCATCATACTCCTGGTTCAATGTAGTGCAACAAATGTGTAACCTAACCACCCTTGGTTGTCACTGTTCTGTAGGGCTTGCTGGTAACTTGTTCATTCACCTCAAATGTGACAGGTAGGGGAGAGATGAAAGGAGGAAGCACAGTCATTTGCACAGTCACAGCTGGTATTGATAGTGCAGAAAATTAGGCTAGGCTCGATTTAAGATTTAAGACACACAAATTCAGTAAATCTTGGTGAACATTTGTCTTTTTTGGTTTATTAATTTAGTTTATATTTATTTTCAGTATAGCACAATGTAAAGGACTACACACAGAACTGTTTACGTGACATACTGTTTATTTCAAGTTTGATGGGAAAGTTACTGACTGGAGTGTACTGTACATTCATTAAGTTCTCAGTTCAGATGAGTGCTGGAGTTTAGTTGGCTGGCCAAGGAAAGAAGGACCAGCTGTTTCAAGTCTATAAGGAGTTGATGGGTAATTGGACTGCACCATGTCGCCTTTGCATATGGGGAGGGGCAGGGGTTTATGAGTTTGAATGTATTATTACGACAATTGCATTAGTTCATATGAGTTAGTGCTTGTTGCAGTTATTTGTAGTCTGTTCAAATGTTATTCTTTGTCATTCCCCTTTGTGTTAAGAGTGGTCTTATATATATGTTCCCCTCCTCATGTCTCATTTTGGTTAGGCTTGTCATGCTGTGCAGTTGAGGTCTGTTCAATTTGTTTAAGTTGAACTTGACCCCCTTTGTTTTTGGGCCCAGATTTATTGGTATGTTCATTTGTTTTGAAAGAAAAATACATTTTAAGAAAACTACACAAGTCTCACTGTGTCTCTCTTGCCGACCAACTCGGTCCCTGACACTTGTCAGAGTTGGTTCCAGTTCTGTGTGACATCATAACTAAATGCTGCCTCATTGTTCCCAGTGCCTCACTAACCTCACTGGGACCAGTTAGTAGATCAGTCCTACTGTAGGAAAACTGTGACTTCTTTTTAGCTTAGTTTATTTTTTCGATTATCTTCAACAGTATCCATAACATCACATGCAGCAACATAATCAGACTGTAACATAGTTTAATAATGTAACTGTAACATAGAACTGAGACTTCTTTAGGGTTCATAATGTAAAAGCCAGTCACGAATAGGCCTACCTAGAACAAAGCAGACAATAACATGATCATTTTATTAATGTTTTTTTTTCCAAAAAGGTTATCCTTTACCTTAAGAGTATCTACTGCATGTATATGCTGCCATCTGCTGGACAAATTAAACCTCTGCTGCTTCAAAAAGCTTAGGGGAAATCATGGATAGAATGAAGAGACATCTGTAAATTAATTAATGCTATAATCACATAGGCCAATATTGTAAAATAAAATGCTGTAGCCAATATAATCATTAGAAAAAAATAATTACATATTTTTTTCAACTTATATTTTTCCCTGAGTGAGGGGAGTGATAAAAAGGACTCAGAGGGTCCTTGCTCTGTTAGGTCTGCCTCTGTATCTTCCCTATAGTTTATACGTCTGCTAACCAATCAGTACAAGCTACAGCCCTACCTTCCCTAGGGTCTATTCAGCAGCAGACCAGACCAGTCAGTTCAGCTAAAGAGCCCCCGTGCACTCAACTGGCACTGTGACCTTGTTACGCAAGGAAGTCACCATGTCCAACATGGATGAAACTGGGCATTCAGACATGGTTTCTGTGGATGATGTGCAAAGAGTCACGGCTGAGGAGAAAGCTACAGAGGAAAACAGCGACCTTCAGTGGTTTACAGAATGGCTGCATCAAGACAAGGCTGGCAGCCAGTGTTTTTACTTCCTTATGTAGCCTATATTTTGACATTGTGTCCTGTTATCTGGCTTTGTTTCCTTTGTTTTCTTTCTCTATTCTCTATTATTATGACAATTTTTAAACTGTAAAATGTTGGGAACTTGAACGAAAAGGAATTTCACCCACTCTTTTATACCTGTAAACTTGTTATGAGACAATGAAGTTGAAGTTGAGTTGAACTTGCACCAGCAACTGCTGTGTTTTCCAATCGACTGGATAAGGGCAGGTATCGGAAGATACGGCAGCTATCACCCCCTCAGCCTAGACAAGTTAATGCTGGGAACGTGTTAAATATAGATTATCATCTGGCATTCGATGTTGCCCTCATCAGTTATCGGTGATAAATGAATCGAGAGGGTCATAAGCTTGGGATAATACGACAGCAGACCAATCGTGCCACCATGTGATTATCTGTGCCAGGACCTCATCTTAGCCAACCCTAACTCTAACCCTAACCCACTGTTAGTGGGACTACACAGTTTTGTCCAGTGGGACACCGTTTTGTTCAACAGTGCAATTCTCCTTTGACAGTACCGTAACTTAAAGTGTTTATTTACATTGCTTTGTGAATAAACAAGGATATGGATATGTGACAAACACATTCCCACCTGGCAATAATCATTGCCCTCATTATCCAGCCTTGGGCTCTGCTGCATCTGATATGAGCTTGCCTTCGGTTGGATAAACCTGGGCAATGATGAATATCCGGAAGATAATCTATATGTATTAAGTCAAACAACATAGTATGTTTAAGACCAGTTATCTTTATAAGAAAACAAAAAACCCAAGACAAACTTGATGATAGATTTTAAGCAGCAGTGAACCCTACCAGTAAGTGTCCAGCGTAGTGTGCCATTAAATAGACTTATCGTTTTCATAAAATATTAGAAAAAGTTTCAAACATTTCACCAATTATCTGCAGTTAGTACATAAAAAAAGGAAACAAAACTTAAAAAATATTTTTCAACATTCCCCAGATCCAGTCTCTTTCTCTTCACACATAGGCCCTCTCTCTCTCTCTCTCTCTCTCTCTCTCTCTCTCTCTCTCTCTCAGCTCTCTGTCTTGGGGTATTTCTGCTTTGCCATTGTGATGAAGTCCTCAGCACTGTCCAGAGAAACCAAACGGTCCTGAGAAAGAGGAGGAGGACGAGAGAGGGAGAGGGAGAGAGAGAGAGAGGCAGAGTGTGAGGTTAGAGCTTTTCTAAGCTTTTCTTCTAGCTACTGCAGTGTGTGTGTGTGTGTGTGTGTGTGTGTGTGTGTGTGTGTGTGTGTGTGTGTGTGTGTGTGTGTGTGTGTGTGTGTGTGTGTGTGTGTGTGTGTGTGTGCGTGCGCGTGTGTCTGGAGCTAACTACTGGCTTTATCAAATTGTGTGCACACTGCCAGTAGAAGGACATCCACTAATTATGTTTCACATAAGTTGAATACTTTACCCACACGAAGTCCGAGATCCACATTGGATCCATGATGTTCCCATGTGGATCCTGAGATCCACATGATTAGATTTTTTTAAGCACTGAAACCCCAGCATTTATATTGTGGGGAAAGCTTTTGCTGAAAATAGCGGATCGACGCAACACGTTGCGTCGCGTCGTGAGCTTGTCGATCGGCTATTTTCAGTGAAAGCTTTCAAGACACTAGTATGGAGCCCTAAGGGACTCAACCATATGGGGTTTAAGTGGGATAATGCATGTGTACCATAACGTAAAGGTATCTCTCCGAGGTTCCTGTTCCAGAAGGGAACAGAGAGGTTTGATCCAGTAGCCGCTGTATCAACTGACTGGCTCTGTTCAGGTGCTCCCAGTCCATACCCAGCAAGTTCTGCTTGTTCACTGACAGCAGGGCCTCCACCTCACACTGGTAGCCTACAGAGAGAGAGAGAGAGAGAGAGAGAGAGAGAGAGAGAGAGAGAGAGAGAGAGAGAGAGAGAGAGAGAGAGAGAGAGAGAGAGAGAGAGAGAAGAGTAGCTTAATCTACTACAGTTCAATTCACTTGAAATTATTATTACTTGCTTGATTGATTGAATACTTTATTAACAATTAGCAAAAGGTACAGTGGTACACTTATACAAACTATACTATACTTGTTTACATTGTGGTCCTTTGTATTCAATTCATCAAGACATATAAAGACATAAAAAACGGAATCGTTTGAAATGGGGGTCCATTGCTTAATAACTGTCAATTTGGGGGTCTGTGACATGAATACGTTTGAAAACCCTAGATAATCTTTAGGAATATTGTTCAAAAGTTATTTATGTAAGTAGTCTATCATTACACATTGGGCTTTGTTTAAATGCAAAAATGTGAGTCCAATAATGCAAACATCTGTGTTCAAAATAGAACAGACCAAGTTGCAGTAGAATCTTCTTCCATCGCGTGCTGACCTCTCGTCTGGTATAACGCAGAGTGTGTATGTCATAGTTCAGCTTCTCCCATTCCTACACACACACACACACACACACACACACACACACACACACACACACACACACACACACACACACACACACACACACACACACACACACACACACACACAGAACAATAATATATTTTCAGGGGAATATTTGGGCTTCACACATCACATTGAAACTCGAAACAGATCAAGATATTGTGTTACATCCTGTGTAATCTCTCGATTTTTTTTTTTGCTCATCTTTTTTCCTTTTGTTCTCAGCACCACAGCCTTAAACATGTAATGTTGTAGTTAGTAGGAATAAACACAGAAGCACCCGGGAGGATGTGGAATATGAAAGGGGAGGAGCCAAACCGAGTTCCTGTCTTTACACAAAAAAAATCAGGTGGTACCTCAGTTTTCTTTTCTTGTTTTTTTGTCTCAGTTTTTTTTACGCACTGGATTCCCAGATTGCATCAAGTGTGCCTTGTTTCAACTGCTGCTTAAAGACCCCTTTTCAAACATTGCATAACCTCATTGCAACTTGCCCCAGAGATTTCCAGTTACAGTAGTGAATAGAATAGTAGAATATAGTAGTGAATTGTAGAATTCGGTTAAATAGGTTTATGGTATGTTTTGCTTTGTTGTGTCGGTATCTATGTTGTATATGATCAGCAATACCGGTAACCAGTGTATCAAAAAAGATACTTTTGAATTGTGTAACTATGTCTGAAAAGGTGTCATATAATCCCATGAGGGATGGGCCACGAGGTGGCATGCCACTTAAATAAAATAAAATCATTCATTCATTCATTCATATAATCCCCCAAAATGCACTTCTCGATTACTCGATTGATCTAAAAAAGTAACTGATAGAATAACCACTAAGAACATGTCCGATAGTTGCAGCCCGCAGGTAGCAATACATCCTCCAAACACTGTCTCTGCTGAGTCTGTGATATCAGTAAATCAGGTGTTGTAGTGTATCTGAACT